>NC_089750.1:1019207-1029207 GCF_040412425.1 Macrobrachium rosenbergii | reverse complement strand
AAATCTTGCTTTGATTATTCATAGGCATCCTCGCACCCGCTACGGGGTGCGAACACCCCTGGTTAGGAACCATTTATAACTCATTACTTCTAGCAATAAACTAATTACTTTTTTTTTTTACCTTAACAGGTAAGGTGGTAGACCTTTAATTCGACCCACGTCTCATATCCGGACAAGTGACAAGTGTGAGTACATAATTTTTCAAAGTGCAGTTAATTTTGTAACTAGTATTTGATATTAAAATAGTATTAATTGATTTTACTTGCGATTAAATGTAAAAAGTAGGTATTTATTGTAGGAAATATTTGATACGATTGTCAAGTTGATTTTGAAATTTTTGAACGAATTAGTGTGTAAGGTGTTGATGCTATTTTTATTTGTCTGCCTGTTCGTTTATTTATTTATTTATGTATGTATATATTTATTTACTTATTCTCTTTAGTCATTCGTTTTATGGGAAAGGACTTGTTGTCTTATATATATATATATATATATATATATATATATATATATATATATATATATATATATATATATATATATATATATGCAAATATATACATATCTATAAACAATCCACACTCAAATCAAACATTATCCCATCACCTGTCTTCTTGAAACCGCCGAACGCCACGAAGGGCTAAAGCTTTAGAGCAGCCCCAATCAATAAATTTCATTTGATGTGGCAGAAATTGGTGACTGGGGGACACCGTCCATCATTCTGAACAGGAAGCTTTTGTGTGTTCAGCTGAGGAGATGTAGATTTACGACCGTTTAATGATTGTTGGTTTCTGATAGCCGTTTCCGCCGGCGGTGGGGGGGGAATGATTCTATAGAGAGAGAGAGAGAGAGAGAGAGAGAGAGAGAGAGAGAGAGAGAGGTGCTTGTTGTTGTTTCCAAGATAGTCCCGATGCGTGCTTGCGTCCAGGGGTAAAGATATGCGTGATATATAATACAAGGGGTCTTTGTTCCACTTCGTTTTCGGTTTTCTGTGAAAGAAGACTGTTGTGCCGGCTTTGTCTGTCCGTCCGCACTTTTCTGTCCGCACTTTTTCTGTCCGCTCTTTTTTCTGTCCGCACTTTTTCTGTCCGCACTTTTTCTGTCCGCATTTTTTCAGTCCGCACTTTTTCTGTCCGCATTTTTTCTGTCCGCACTTTTTTCTGTCCGCACTTTTTTCAGTCCGCACTTTTGTCTGTCCGCATTTTTTTCTGTCCGCACTTTTGTCTGTCCGCACTTTCATCTGTCCGCACTTTTTCTGTCCGCACTTTTTTCTGTCCGCACTTTTTCTGTCCACACTTTTTTCAGTCCACACTTTTTACAATCCGCACTTTTTCTATCCGTCCTCAGATCTTAAAAGCTACCGGGGCTAGAAGGTTGCAAATTGGTATGTTGATCATCCACCGTCTAATCACCGAACATACCAAATTGCAGCCTTCTAGCCTCAGTAGCTTTTATTTTATTCAAGGTTAAAGTTAGCCAAAATCGTGCGTCTGGCAGCGCTTTCCTGAGCCGTGACACGCATATTCATTCAGCTGCATGTGGGGAGTAACCGAGCGTTGCGAGGTCGTAGCTCATAGGTAAATACAGCATTATACGCTGTACAGAAAACTCGATTGCGCCGAAGGGTCTTCGGTGCATTTTTTACTTTTTTTTTTTAATCACTTTGAATCTTGTACAAGAATTTCATACGGTTTTTTTTATGATTCCCTCTATTTCAAAAGGGTTAGAATGTCTTTATGTTTGTTATTTATGGAGACTAATATTTGTGACTCATAAGTACACGAGAAATCTACTTTCAGCGATGAAGTCAGATTTATTTTTAACCGTTCCCTCATCCCCAGACAAGATAAACTACTTCCCTCTCTCTCTCTCTCTCTCACACACACACACACACACACACACACACACACACATATATATATATATATATATATATATATATATATATATATATATATATATATATATATATATATATATAAATATAAATATATATATATATATATATATATATATATATATATATATATATATATATATATATATATATACATATACGTGATTGTAGACAGATAAGGAAATGTACAGTCTTAAAAAATCGGAATAAAAAAACTAACGCTTGCATATTACAACAACAATCAAGATACCAATATAGCTTTATTCATAAAGAACCCCTCACAAATGACTCCAAAATCCAATAAACATCCCTGCCTACCACTTTGAGCCACCTTCCAGAAAATGAATGTTTATCCTCCGAACCATACCTTTAACATCATCATCTTGAGCCGGAATAATCCATTCGTCCGCTGTCGACAGTCGATTCAGTAGAGGCAGCGAGATATATCCTTTAGAAAATACTCTCCTTTGAGGCATTAAATGACCCCCATTTTACGCCTTATCCCTCAGGATTACTCTGCTATCACGAGTGACGATAGGCCTAGGTCACATCTGAATGGCGGTAGGCTTAGTGACCTGGGGCTACCTTTAGATCCAAACGCACGAAAAACATGAACGAAAGAACGATGTTTTCTTCTCTCGTTTTCTTCTGACACGTATTGTTTCCCGTTTATCCACTGGGCATCTGGGCCTTTGGGCCAGTTTGTGTCCAGGGCTGCTACTGCTGGCTAAATCCAGAGATAATCCTTCTTGGATTTAAGACTCCCTTTGTCATTAACAACGGCTGGATAATAGTCTTATAGCGTTGTTTAGCATTCCAGGGTCTGCCTTCGTAAGGGTGAAGTCTCTATACACTTTCCGAGGATTCTTGACCATGATGTTTTTGCTACGGGTTCATTTTCTCTTTTTGTACCCATTTCTCCATCTGTAGTCACTGTCCAGAGTAATCCACGGGCTAAATATTTATACAGTCTGTGATATCTCGGCTTCCTTATGTTAAATTACAGGGAGGTTGATTCTCTTCCGTGGTTCTGGTCTTAGAATGGCTGTTTGATAAATATGGAAGAAATTTGTAAACGTGTTTCTTGTTTTACAGACTCGGGATGAGAGAAGCTGCAAGGAACATTGTACTGGGTACATTTCGAATTACTTATATTTCTGATAAATATGAAAAAAAGATATAATAATTAAAAGAGTTCATTTTCCTACTTGGAAAATTCATTAATGATCTTTGAATTAAGTAGAATTCTAATGACTTTTTGTTATAATATATATCAGTAAATGAAGAATAGCAATATTTCACTCTTATGCAGAAGAGAAGTTAATAAAATCTGTTGGTTGCTAGTTTTCCTAGCCTTGAAGTAATTAATATCTATGTACTGTAATGTAGAAATGAAGAATAGCGTAAGATTTCCTTTTTGCTGAGAACGGAAGAATAATGTGAGTCTGTTTTCGTGTAAAGGATAAATGTCTATCTTTTAGTTTTCTGTAAAAGAAAACTATTGTGCCGGCTTTGTCTGTCCGTCCGCACTATATTTTGTCGGCACTTTTTCTTTCTGCACTTTATTCTGTCCGCACTTTTTCTGTCCGCCCCCAGATCTTAAAAACTAATGAGGCTAGAGGGCTGCAATTGGTACGTTTGATGATTGGAGGGTGGATGATCAACATGCCAATTTGCAGCCCTTAGGCTCAGCAGTTTTTAAGATCTGAGGACGGACAGAATAAGTGCTAACTGAAAAAGTGTGGACAGGAAAAGTGCGGCCGGACAGACAAAACCGGAACAATATTTTCCTTCTACAGAAAACTAAAATGGCAAACACAAAACGGAGAATACGAATTATTTTCAATTCCAAACGTTCGCTTATTCTGCCATTGGCACAACTCGAAGCCCTTGAGGGAACCATTCCCGATATGATTCCCTGGAATGAGAGTGTTCATTCCAGTTATCATTCCCGAATTACCTTCCGGTTTATCACATTTTGCCTCGCGATTTACTGTTAGTTATGTCTGGAGAATACGGGAATCGGCTGGCTCAGGAATAAATTCTGATTATGTCTGCATATGGTCGGTTCGTGTTTTAGGAATATACGCATTCTGTTGAGGGTCCCTGGAATGGATGAAAAATTTGTAAGCTGTTTGAAAATGCTGGTTTGATAGATTCTCTCTCTCTCTCTCTCTCTCTCTCTCTCTCTCTCTCTCTCTCTCTCTCTCTCTCTCTCTCTCTCTCGAGTGAAAATGCTAGTTAAATAAATTCTTTCTCTCTCTCTTTCTCTCCCTGTCACCCTCTAGTGTAAAAATGCAGTTGAATAAATTTTCTCTCTCCTCTCTCTCTCTCTCTCTCTCTCTCTCTCTCTCTCTCTCTCTCTCTCTCTCTCTCTCTCTCTCTCTCTCTCGTGAAAATGCTAGTTGAATAAATTCTCTCTCTCTCTCTCTCTCTCTCTCTCTCTCTCTCTCTCTCTCTCTCTCTCTCTCTCTCTCTCTCTCTCTCTCTCTCTCTCGTGAAAATGCTAGTTGAATAAATTCTCTCTCTCTCTCTCTCTCTCTCTTTCTCTCTCTCTCTCTAGTGTAAAAATGCAGGTTCAATAAATTCTCTCTCTCTCTCGCTCTCTCTCTCTCTCTCCAGTTTATACAGGCATATGAGTATACCTCTAACTGACATATGAAGAATACAATTATTCGTACTGACTTTCTTTCAACACCCCACACTCTCTCTCTCTCTCTCTCTCTCTCTCTCTCTCTCTCTCTCTCTCTCTCTCTCTCTCTCTTCCATTTTATACACATACATACATAAATGCTTCTAACTGACAAATGGAGAATAAAACGATTCGTATCATCTCTCTCTCTCTCTCTCTCTCTCTCTCTCTCTCTCTCTCTCTCTCTCTCTCTCTCTCTCTCCTTTAAAAAAAGACAATACTCCCGAAAAACCTTTTTTTCAGAAAACAAACATCAACGACTTCGGCTGCTGGCGATTGGAAAGCGTCAGTTCAGTTGATAATTAATCTTCCGGGAACAGATCTGAAGGAGATGAAGACGATGCGAAGAATATTTCTCCTTCTTGTTATTAATCTCTGGGGGCGGGGAGGGCGGTCTGGTCGTTTCATTTGCCCGAGAGATTTTTCTTTTTTGTTTTCAAACGTCACGGTGGGTTTGATTGGATTATTCGATTGACTGGGAGTGAGAGGTGTGGGTGTGTGTGTGTGTGTGTATGTATGTATATGTATATATATATAAATATTAGTGCAGTATATGTTTGTGTGTGTATATTATATATATATATATATATATATATATATATATATATATATATATATATATATATATATATATTATATATATATATATATATATATATATATATATATATATATATATATATATATATATATATATATATATATATATATATAGAGAGAGAGAGAGAGAGATTTTATATATATATATACAATATTTAAAAACATATATTATTATTTCTGGTTTCTGAGAGAGAGAGAAGAGAGAAAAGCAGTTCTCCAACTCCCTCCGATATTCTGACCGCAAGCTCACATTGTAAAACCCAATAGACTCTTGTTAACCTAAGCTTTGAATTTTCGAGCTAGTTATGAGTCGACTGCTGTGGGTCGCAGCTAGGGTTGGAAGAGATGGTGATGGGAAGATAAAAAGATAAAAAAACTGATATCAATGTTTTTTGCTACATCAATATTTACACCATCGTAGCCGGAGGGCCTCGAAGAGGTAATTCTTACCTCCCTTGAGGTAATTTGATACATAAGATACACTTAATCTAAACACCCTTTTTTTTAATATCTAATACTCACCTGACTAATTGTTTCTCTCTCATTTTCACCACATGTACACACCATCTCAGTATGAGATCTATTCGGTTTACAAGCGTCATCAAAATTGTCCATCTCCTCCAGTTTTGAGAATATTGGCATGAAAATCTTGTTGTTTTAGGTATGCTGAATAATAGTGCTTTTTGTTCTAACCGTCTTGTGATGCTTTGTGATGTTACATGTTAATCTGGTTTAATGTGGTTCCAGCTGCATGTACAATTCACTTATATACAATTATTAATCATTCAAAACTCCAATTTCCATTTCCTAATGAAGACAAACTCCACATTGCATAACGCATGCATAATCCAACGATTTCTCATTTGACTGTTAAATTCATTAGCAACTCATTGTGCTTTTATCCCTCCCAAGCATTTTAGTATGCATTCTCTAGGTCCTGCATTGACTGCACTCATTATTCCCTCTGATTATTCCCTCCGTAATAAGCTTATTGGTCCAAATGACTCGGGCTTGGAAAACGTAAATCTCCAATAATCCGTTTGATGTCAGCTTCTATTTTCCCTTTCATGCTAAAGGCAGCGGTTCGAGAGGCTTCACGGGACATTCGCTTCCATAATGTTTGTTTCCATAAGGTTGGCTCCATAATGCTCGTTCCATAATGGGTTTGGCGATGGAATGCAAAAATACGGGTTGGTCTTGTAGGCTTTGGATGGAGGGAAAGGATAGTTTTAAATTGGACTTGAGTATTTGAGGGGATTCTGGTGATGGAATTTTTATGTAACGTTATGGTCTCATCATTGTGGTTTAGGATGTGGGCAGTCATTTAATGTATTCTACGGTTTGATTTAATTTTGGATGGAAGAATTAGACTGTTCATATCTTTCTTCCACTAAACTGTGGGAGTCTCTTACTGCTTACATCTTTTCTTGTTATTTTATTTATATTTTTTTATTAATTTACCCATTAATTCATTAGTTTATCTTTTTTTCTCTTCTAATAACTGATCTCTTCTGTTACTTCTTTCAAAAGAACACCATATTCTTTAGATGCTTAAATTTCAAATCAATGGGGTCCAGTTTCACTTTGAGATCCTTGGATTTATCTCATTTATATCCTGGACCTCTCTATCTTGCTGTCCAGCCACTCTAACTCCCTTTTTTCACTGTCTTTTATCTCCAATGAATGACTGATGGGATGCCAAGACAGTTACCTTGGCTTGATTTTATATACAATATTTCATAAATCAATCATATCTGTCCTCTGAGAAGTTCTAGTGGCTGCACCCTTCAGCTGTTTTTGGTTAATCTTGCCGCTAATGTAGATGCAGATAGAGACTTGCAGGATTCCAAATCAGAGGAGTGCATAGCCAATGTCTTGATTTTATATACAATATTTAAACATAATATTATTATTTCTGGTTTCTGGGCTGAATTCCCAGTTATTTGACTCAGTTTCTTCCTGGGTGAAGGCTCAGTTAACTTTGCAGTGTCTTGATTTTATATACAATATTTAAACTAATATTATTATTTCTGGTTTCTGTAATGGCCAGTTATTTGACTGATAGTCTTGATTTTATATACAATATTTAAACATAATATTATTATTTCTGGTTTCTGGGCTGATGTAGATGCAGAAGACAGTTATTTGACTTTGCAGTGTCATTTTATCCTCCCTTCCTCCCAAGGCAAGCAAGTTCAGTGTCTTGTAAATAATGATGGTTTTTTCTGGTTTCTGGGCTCATGTAGATGCAGAAGACAGTTAATCTGTTTGATTTTATATACAATATTTAAACTAATCTGGTTTCTGGCTGATGTAGATGCAGCAGGGAGAGAGCAATATTTAAACTTTGCAATGCAGAAGACAGTTATTTGATTTTTTTACCGACGATATTTATACAGAATATTTAAACATAATTTATTATTTCTAGTGGCAGTGTCTTGATTTTATATACAATATTTAAACATAATATTATTATTTCTGGTTTCTTAGATGCAGAAGACAGTTATTTGAAAAGGTTTCTGGGCTGATAGATGCAGTTATTTGACTTTGCAATGTCTTGATTTTATATACAGTTTTTAAACATGATATTTTTATTTCTGGTTTCTGGGCTGAAACATGATAAACATTTTATTTCTGGTTTCTGGGCTGATGTAGATGCAGAAGACAGTTATTTGACTTTGCGATGTCTTGATTTTATATACAATATTTAAACATAATATTATTATTTCTGGTTTCTGGGCTAATGTAGATGCAGAAGAAAGTTGTTTTGACTTAGCAGTACTTCCATTTTGCTGTTGATTTTCGAAAATATCTGCAGAATCACATACCCGTCTTAAGGGCAGTTATTGTTGCGCCCTTGACCAGGGCATCCCAAAGGAAGATCATGCCCAAACTATCTGGCGTCGCAACTGACAAACGAGAAGCAGTGGCAAAGGCAGAGGCTATAATTCCAGCAACTTTAGTCATTACCCCGATGGAAAGCCAATCAATCAGTCACTCCCGGACTTTCCAGGACTGCTGGAACTTGGAGTCGAGACTTGTGGCAACGGAAACTAGTTAAAGAATTCCCGATAGGAATCGGAACATCATCTTGGTGCTTTCCAAAACTGGAATGAGGAATCGATTTCGAGTCGTTGGTTTTTTTTTTTTTTTTGGCTTGAGAATGAGAGGTCAGACGACATAGAATAGGTTTTGCTGAAACATTTAAACTCAACAAATGAATTTTTTTTTCAGTAAGAGTTCATATGCAATCTTTCAACGATTGTTGGATGTTTTTGTGTACAAGACAAAAATCGAAAAGTAGTGTTTACTCTAGAAGGTATGATATATATATATATATATATATATATATATATATATATATATATATATATATATATATATATTTACCCGAGAGATTTACCGAGGTTCAAATCCCGCCACTCGCTGGTGGCTTGGGTGGTGCCATTGCATAAACCCGGTAGCCCGCCAACCTAGCGGTCTGAAAACTCGAGGGTGAGTAGCAGAATAGGTACCAGCCCTTGGGCTGTGGGGGTTAAACAGTGAACCTAGCAACACACTGGCCTCATGTCTTAGTCATTGGGACCTGTCCCCCACCTGATGTTGGCCAAAGAAACAGGAGATCAGTGTCTGCCCTGTGAGCCTGCTTGAGGAGGATTTAACTTTATATATATATATATATATAGGAGGATTTTAACTTTATATATATATATATATATATATATATATATATATATATATATATATATATATATATATATATATATATATAACTCTTTCCTGGTAGCCCAGGCCATAATAAAGGAAAATCTGAATAAGAACAAGGAAATAAAAATTGAATTTCGAATGAAGACACCAAATAGAAAAGATCAGCCGCTAAAACCAGTATTAACCTACCAATTCTTACAGAGTAAATATGTGATGAGGAAGGCTAAAGTATTTAACGAGACCTCCTAGATCCTTACGATAAACAATTCACCTCCTGCCCCCTCCCCCCAAAAAAGACAGAACTTGCAGCATTCGTACGAAATAATCTGACGGCACGAGAAATAAAGACTGCTGAAGAATAACCCAGCGTGGTGATGAAGGGACATAAACACGCCATTCCAAGCGGGGCGCTTATTCGGATTCCATTTATAAGAGGGCGTATTAGGCGGTCTTCAAGGCCCGCGTGACGTGTTCCGGCCCCACTAACGTCATCCGGACGGCCGCCTCCCATTGGTCTGGCTCGAGAGAGAGGGACGAGGGAGGAAGGAAGAGATGATTCTCGCTCGAAATAATCGCAATCAGCGTCACATTCTGGCGCGCGGTAATAGGCGGAGGAGAGAGAGCAGAGAAAAGGAGGATGAGGATGAGGAGGAGGAGGAGGAGGAAGAGAATTTCTCGCTTATATTTATTTCATTCTCGGCTGTGATTATCTTCACCGTCTTTTTCTTCTTTTATCTTTCCTTTTTAGAGCACAGCAGCTTTCTGCTCAAATTCTTCTTCTTCTTCTTCTTCTTCTTCTTCTTCTTCTTCTTCTTCTTCTTCTTCTTCTTCTTCTATCTTTCCCTTTTGAAGCACAGCATCCTCTTATTTAAATTCTCCTTCTTGTTCTTTTTTTTTCCTCTTCTTCCTCCTCCTCCTTCTCCACCTCCTCCTCCTCCTCCTCCTCCTCCTCCTCCTCCTCCTCCTTCTTTTTCCTTCTCCTCCTCCTCCTCCTCCTCCTCCTCCTCCTCCTCCTCCTTGTCTTTCATTTTACAGCACAGCATCTTCTTGCTCAAATTCTTCTCTTTTTTTCTTGTTCTTCTTCTTCCTCTTCTTCTGGAGCA
>NC_089750.1:1009207-1014207 GCF_040412425.1 Macrobrachium rosenbergii | reverse complement strand
GTTTCTTTTAATAAAGGTATTTCTAATGCAAATGGGTTCATTCATAATGAAAAGGGTATTATTAAAAAAATAGTTTTATAACACATCAGGAAAGGAATTACATTTTCAGAAAACATTTATCTGTTCTGCTTAAATTCAGGTACTACTTTCATAAGAATTTTATGACATGGCTGGAGGAGAGGAAGGATTTTATAAAAAATATTTCTATTACTGTTTATTTTTCGTTTTTAGTTTTCTGAAAAGAAAACTCTCGTGCCGGCTTTGTCTGTCCGTCCGCACTTTTTTCTGTCCGCACATTTTCTGTCCGCCCTCAAATCTTAAAAACTACTAAGGCTAGGGGGCTGCAAATTGGTATGTTTATCATCCACCCTCCAATCATCAAACGTACCAAATTGTAGCCTTCTGGCCTTAGTAGTTTTTATTTTATTTAAGATTAAAGTTACCCATACGATATAGGCCAGGCCACCACCGGTCCGTGGTTAAAGTGTCATGGGCCGCGGCTCTTACAGCATTATACCGAGACCACCTAAAGATAGAGATCTATTTTCGATGGCCTTGATTATACGATGTACAGAAAACTCGATTGGGCCGAAGAAACTTCGGCGCATTTTTTACTTGTTTATTCATTGGAATACTTTCACTTTTTACCTAGATATGTTGTGCTGGTAAAACGAGATATTAAAAAGCAGATATTCTTTTTCTGCTACTCAGGTGATTGTCTTGAATTGTTTTTCTTCTTTATATGACTCACAATTACAATGGAATTTTCATTGTGTGTATGTACACACATGCGTATATATATATATATATATATATATATATATATATATATATATATATATATATATATATATATATATATATAGATATAGATAACACGTCACTATTACAAATGTTTAATACTTTTAGCTAATCATTGAAAAGGGCGAGAGAGAGAGAGAGAGAGAGAGAGAGAGAGAGAGAGAGAGAGAAATCACGCCGAATAATCCCTCTTGTCATTGACTCGATCGAACATCCCCCCGGCTGACTTCAGGTGGCAAAGGATGGCCTGTGCATTATTGCAATAATATATTTCCTCATCAAGCGGTGGTGTCATGTCCGGCGTCACATGCAAACTTGATTCGAATTCAGTTAATCCCGAAATGAAAAGCAATTTCCAATTTCCATCCGGGCAAATTGAAGTCACTCGATTATAATGCGCTGGTATTTTATGATGCTCGGTGTTTTATGATATACAATAATGTGGGTCCAATGTGTGCCAGTAGTATAATGTTTGTGTGATGCTTGTATTTATGATGTATAATGTTTCATGATATACAGTGATATGGATCCGATGTGTGCCAGTAGTGTAATGTTTGTGTGATGTATGAATTGGCTCTTTCCAAATGCAATAATGTTATGATGTAATAGTCATTATAGACTAGGTTTTTATTTACAATGATATGGATCAAATGTGTGCCAGTAGTATAATGTTTGTGTGATGTATGTATTGGCTCTTTCCAAATGCAATAATATGTTATGATGTAATAGTCATTATAGACTACAATGTCTTTTGATATACAATGATACAGATTAAATGTGTGCCAGGAATATAATGTTTGTGTGATTTATGTATCAGCTCTTTCCAAATGCAATAATATGTTATGATGTAATGGTCATTATAGACTACAATGTTTTTGATATACAATGATATCGATTAAATGTGTGCCAGTAGTATAATGTTTGTGTGATATATGGAATAGTTTTCGTCCAATGCAGTAATTTGTCATAATGTAATTGTCATTGTAAAATCTATATCTTTCGTGTATTATGATTACATTATTATGGATGAAATTTTCGCTTTAATACAATATTGGTCATAGATTACCTTTAGTATCATACCAAGTTATGATATATTATCTTCATGATGAATCAGATTACATTTCGTGAATTATCTTAAATCACCTTTCTATGTAACAGAGAAAGTAATTGAGAACTACTATTACATTAAACTATGATACATTTTAGTCATTATAAATCTGATTACATTTTGTATAATTACATTAAACTTTTTTGTATATATATACAGAGAACGTAACTGATAACAGATTAGCTTTAGTATAATGATGAATTATGATATATTTTATTAGTGATATATCTGATTACATTTTGTAAATTACATTAAATTTTTTTGTACATATCCAGAAAGTACTTGCTCACCTCATTCCCTAATTAAAAAGTAATTTTCAAAAGATATTTTTCAAATCATGAATTCAATAGAAAACTAAATCTAAAACCAGAATTACGTATTAAAAGTATTATATATTCAATATTAAAAAAAAGATAAAAAAAAATTTAAAAAGATAAAATTTCAAAGAAAATTTGTGGAATCTTGAAACCAATGAAAATCAAACTCTAAAACCAGAAAGAAGGATTAGAAATAATAAATATTCAATAGCTAATAATAAGAAAGAGACAAAAATGAGAATATCTTTTCAAATCTGAAAATAATACTTTCTCACCTCATTCGCTAATTAAGAAGTATTTTTCAAAAGATATTTATGGAATCATGAATCCAGCAGAAAATCAAAATCTAAAACCAGAATTATAAGTATTAAAAATATTAAATATTCAACACTAAATTTTAAAAAAAAGGCCATAAACAAGAATATCTTTTCAAATCTGGAAAGACCACTTTCTCACCTCATTCGCTAATTAGCCTGGAACGCCTCAGGCAACGACTAATCCAGCCTTGTTCAAAAGTCCCTCGGGAGGAGAATAAAAAACAATTAAACTTTCCTCTTTCGTTTTCTTGCAAAAAAATAAAGGAAAAAAGAAAAAAAAACTTCAGTTCGGATTAACCCATTATTATTCTCCGGGCGTTCGGGGTCCTAATTCCCCTACCCCCCGGCTTCCCACCTCCCACCCACACCCACACTTTAATCCTAGAGATTTTAATCTCTGATAAATTATAATCATGACTCTCTTTTCTCGGGTCGTATATCGTAAAGATGTGAAGTCATGGTTAATGAGGTTGGGAATATTTAGAGGCATTTGAGAGAGTTGGACCTAGAAAACATTATTATTATTATTATTATTATTATTATTATTATTATTATTATTATTATTATTATTATTATTATTATTATTTAAAGTCATTATTAATGAGGTTGGAAATATTTACAGGCATTTGAGGGAATATTTAGAGGCATTTGAGGACCTAGAAAACTTAGTTATTATTATTATTATTATTATTATTATTATTATTATTATTATTATTATTATTATTATTATTATTATTATTATTATTATTATTTTAAGTCATGGTTAATGAGACTGGGAATATTTACGGGCATTTGAGAGTAGGACCGTTAGAAAATATTATTATTATATTATTATTATTATTATTATTATTATTATTATTATTATTATTATTATTATTATTATTATTATTATTATTATTATTATTATTATTATTATTATTATTTGTCATGGTTAATGAGGTTGGGAATATTTAGATGCATTTGAGAGAGTAGGGCCAAGAAAATATTATTATTATTATTACTATTATTATTATTATTATTATTATTATTATTATTTGAATGGTCAAAAGTTGCCAAGTAACTGGAATCTTAAGAATACATCTCCTGGATCCTTAGGTACTAACGATCGTTAAATATTCTGAAACAAAATCGGAGAATTTATTGATAAAATTTATTGGGTTTCTAGAGAGAATTTTTGAAGTGATAAACATAGTTACCTTTTAACAAGCAAAGCTGATATATTTTCTAGTTTTTCATGTTCACAAAGACAGTTTCTCCATCTTTTTACAGGTCAGTTTTTTAATGATTTCTTACTAAGAATATGTGCCTGAATTTTTCAAGAATTTTTTCAAGAATTTCCCCAGCAGTTGTAATAGCATCAATGGGGATGGTTAGCTAATGAGACGAAGAGTTGGCTCATATATTTGTGTGTGTGTGTGTGTGAGTGTCTCTAGGGAAACGTAGTTTATCTTTATACGTAGCCATAATTTGCATATTCCAACTTTAGGAAAAATGTGTTTATTTATTTGCCTTCTTGTTACAAGTATCAGAAAAAGATAGCCAACATTCGTAGATTTTTTTGTCAAAGGTATCAAAAAAAGATAGCCCACATTCGTACATTTTTTTGTCAAAAGTATCAAAAAAAGACAGCCCACATTCGTACATTTTTTTGTCAAAAGTATCAAAAAAAGATAGCCCACATTCGTAGTTCTTTTTTCAAAATTATAAAAAAAGACAGCCCACATCCGTAGATTTTTTCAAAATGATCAAAAATAGACAGCCAACATTCGTAGATTTTTTTTCAAAATTGTCAAAAAAAGATAGCCCACATCCATAGATTTTTTTTTCAGAATGATAAAAAAGACAGCCACTTTCGTAGACTTTTTCAAAATTATCCAAAAAAAGATAGCCAACATTCCTATATTTTTTTCAAAATTATCAAAAAAAGACAGCCTACATTCGTGGATTTTTTTTTCAAAATTATCCCAAAAAGACAGCCAACATTCGTAGATTTTTTCAAAAGTATCAAAAAAAAGATAGCCAGCATTCGTATATTTTTCAAAATTATCAAAAAAAGACAGACTACATTCGTGGATTTTTTCAAAATTATCAAAAACAGAACATAGCCAACATCAAAAAAGATAGCGTATTCGATATTTTTTATCAAAAAAGACAGACTTGTCCAAAAATGATAGCCAACATCAGTAGATTTTTTCAAAATTATCACAAAATAAAATGGCCAACATTCGTAGATTTTAGACTAGCATGGTATTCATGTACCTCTGGAGACAAGATGAGAAACTGGTAAGTGATGGTATTTTTTATAATTGATATTTTTTTTTTACTGTTTAACATCTCGTCAAACCCAATTGCAAAAGACCTTTTTTTTTGTGTCACCTTTTCCTTTACCCACCCTCATTAGCCTCTCTCTCTCTCTCTCTCTCTCTCTCTCTCTCTCTCTCTCTCTCTCTCTCTCTT
>NC_089750.1:976707-996707 GCF_040412425.1 Macrobrachium rosenbergii | reverse complement strand
GATTTTGGATGAGTAATTCCTGATTGTTTTCTGGTACCTCTCTCTCTCTCTCTCTCTCTCTCTCTCTCTCTCTCAATACTTATTCGAAAATACCCCCATATCTCTCTCTCTCTCTCTCTCTCTCTCTCTCTCTCAATACTTATTCTCTCTCTCTACCACTATCTCTCTCTCTCTCTCTCTCTCTCTCTCTCTCTCTCTCTCTCTCTCTCTCAATACTTATTCAGAAAATACCACTATCTCTCTCTCTCTCTCTCTCTCTCAATACTTATTCGAAAATACCACTATCTCTCTCTCTCTCTCTCTCTCTCTCTCTCTCTCTCTCTCTCTCTCTCTCTCTCTCAATACTTATTCGAAAACATTATCACCACATATGTGTATCTCTCCCTCTCTTAACACTTTTTCAGAAATTATCTCTCTCTCTCTCTCTCTCTCTCTCTCTCTCTCTCTCTCTCTCTCTCTCTCTCTCTCTCTCTCTCTCTCTCTCTCTCTCTGTGGTATTTCTTCTTATTTATGATTATTTTTATATTCACCTCTCGTGTACACATTCAATTGTTAATATTTACATTATAGCTATGGAAAACGAGCCTGAAGGTGTCATGATCACCTCCTGGCAACCTACCGTTCAACGTTGACCAGAAGTTTGCCAGGGCACGATAAGGCTTCAGTTATGAAATCTATTGAAAATTAGCATAATATTAACCTAAAAGTAATAAATTGTAAACTTGAGATTAATTTTTCATTTTGGAATATAAAGAAACAACAGCCTTGCACTTAATATAAAGGAGATTACAACTCAGTCTATTATCAGCTTTGACTTTCTCTTCTCTCTCTCTCTCTCTCTCTCTCTCTCTCTCTCTCTCTCTGGGCAGCTCCTAATTTCAACTGGCCCTCACCCTCCATCTCAGGGCTGTTATTAATGTCGTTTCCATAAGCCATTCGGACGTTTTTTATGAAACATAACAGCACAATCTTATTCTTCTTTATGTTTTAGAAACTCTCTCCCCTTCAATCTCTCTCTCTCTCTCTCTCTAGTCCTTTCTCCTTACGCATCCCTCTACCCTCCACCCCCTTTCTCTCTCTCTCTCTCTCTCTCTCTCTCTCTCTCTCTGTCTCTCTCTCTCTCTCTCTCTCTCGTCTTTCACATCTCCTTCCTGTTACCTCTTTTCCTCCACCACTCTGTCTCTCTCTCTCTCTCTCTCTCTCTCTCTCTCTCTCTCTCTCTCTCTCTCTGTAGTCCTTCACTTCTCCTTCCCCTCTCTTTTCCTCTCTCTCTCTCTTTCTCTCATTCTAGCCCTTCCTTCTTTTCTACTACCCCTTTCCCTCAACTCTCTCTCTCTCCCTCTCTCTCTCTCTCCCTCACTCTCTCTCGTCCTTCCATCTCCTTCCCCTTACCTCTTTTCCTCCATCACCTTCTCTCTCTCTCTCTCTCTCTCTCTCTCTCTCTCTCTCTCTCTCTCTCTCTCTCTCTCTCTCTCTCTCTCTCTCCCCGCACTTATCCCGGAAGATTATCAAGGAGAGGATGAGTCGGCCCTCAGCGCTGGCTAATAACTTCAAGTCCAGAAGTCGACTTGGATAATCTTCCTTCCTCTCAAACGCTTCTCAGCACGCAGCTCTCTCTTTCTGTTGGTTTTTTCTACACAAAGAACGTTGGCGTCGCATTTCCAGGGCCGTATTCTTCGGGATCGACTTTTTTTTTTACAGGGGTGATTTCGATATGTTGGGAAATTTCTGTTCATTGATGGTGCAGAATTTTTTTTTATATATATATTTGATGTGTAGGGACATTTCAGGCTTAAAATGAATGTGAATGATTTATTATAATAGATAGATACTGTTATTAACTTTGCAACTCTCTCTTTCTGTTGGTTTTCCTACACAAACAACATCGGCGTCGCATTTCCAAAGGGTCGTATTCTTAGGGATCATAGCTTGTGTTTTTTTCATATGTGAAAAATTTTGGGCGGGATGTTTTTTATGTTTAGGAAAACTTGAGGTTTAAAATGAATGATTATTTTGATGTATGCAGTTTTTTCAACATTGCATATGTTTTCCTGTATTTCCCATTACCTTCTGTTACTTCTTTCGAATGAACACCATATTCTTTGGAAGCTTGAATTTTAAGCTAGTGGCCCCTGTGGTGGGCTTGTTTCACATGAATAGGGTTCATCTTCTGAATAATAATAATAATAATAATAATAATAATAATAATAATAATAATAATAATAATAATAATAATAATAATAATAATAATAATAATAATAATCTTTGTTCGTATAATATCAATTTGCCTATTTTTTCCATGCCTTATTTTAACTATAAATATGAACTTTAGGCTCAGAATTTGCCTTGATAGACGCCGTTTTCCAAAAATATTCTTCACGATGAATTTGATATTTCATGTACTACCTAATATATTTTGTTTATGCTCAGACTCATTGTTCATCTAAAATCTCATACTTGAGAATATGAATATATATAAACGGCAAATATAAGTGATGAATAGAAACACACTGATAAAACAAACAAAAGATCACATAGGTCTAAATATCATGAAGTGCTATTTATTAACGTAGAACAAAACTCTATTACAAAACGACTATAAAAGTTACTGCGATGAACGACAGACACAAACACATAAATCTGAATTAACCAAAATCCCCCTAAAAGCCAGTTGTGCAAATCCATCATCATCGTGACTCAATCTCGGCGAAAAAGGAAAGAAAATGCAGGAACCTTACATCACAAGATCACCAGATACAAACATCCCCTGCAGCTGTCTTTGATCACCTCTCCCTTTGATGAATGTTTTGTGGGGGATGTCTTGGCACAAAGAGAAAACTGGCCAGACTCAGGAATATTCACTTGCAAAAATGGAGGTTGGTCCACTCTACCCAAAAAGACTCGAGCCCAAGGAGGGCTATCACAGTCAGAGATTGCTTTGTCAGCTGATAGTGACGTGTAGGGGTTAGAGTCAGGATTGTGGTACCCCTTTGAGAGGCTATGCCTTCTTAGAGGGCTGTAAGAGGGAACTTTTAAGGGTATTGGCACTCCCTTGTGAGTTTGGACCCCCCCTTGAGAGATGGCACTTCCTTGGAGGGCCATAGGGAGACCTTTAGGGGTTTGATGGCATCCCTTTTTGGGGCTGTGGCCCCCTTTGATAAATAGCACTTCTTTAGACGACTGTAAGGGGGATCTTTTAGTGTTGATGGTACCCGTTTGGGGGCTGGGACCCCCTTTGATAGATAGCACTTCTTTAGACGACTGTAAGGAGGATCTTTTAGTGTTGATGGTACCCCTTTGGGGGCTGGGAACCCCTTTGAGAGATGGCATATCCTTAGAGGAATATAAGGGGGATCTGTTGTGGGTGATGGCACCCCCCTTGAGAGATAGCATCTCCTCATAGGCTGTGACCCCCTTTTACAGATAGCACCTCCTTGGATGACCACAGGGGACTGTAGGGTTGATCTTTTTGGGGTGATGGAACCCCTTGAGGGCTGGAACGCCCTTTAGAAGTAGTGTCCTCTTGGAGGACTTTAAGGGGATCTTTTGAGGTTGATGGCAACCCCTTAGGGGGATGGCATCCCATGAAGAGATGGCACCCCTTGAAGAGATGGCACCGTCTTGAAGGACTGAAGGGGGATTTTTAGGGGTAGATGGCGTCCCCTTTATGGCCAGGACCCCTTTTGAGAGTTGGCACTTCCTTTGGAGGACGGTAGGGGAACTATAAAGGGGATCTTTTTGTGGTGATGGCACCCTTTGGGGGCTGGAACGCCCTTTAGAAGTAGTGTCTTCTTGGAGGACTTTAAGGGGATCTTTTGAGGTTGATGGCACCCCCTTAGTGGGCTGGCACCCCTTGAGAGATGGCACCTCCTTGGAGAGCCATAGGGGGGACTGTAAGGGGATCTTTTAGGGGTGGTGGCACCTCCTTGGGGCCAAGGACCCCCTTTGAGAGATGATTCTTCCTTGGGGATCTTTTGGTGTTCAAGGAACCCACTTTTGAGGTTGAGGAACCTTTTAGAGATGGCACCTCCTTGGAGAACCATATTGAGGAACTGTCAGGGAATCTTTTGAGGGTAATTGCACCCCCTAGGGGACTGATACCACTTAAGGGATAGCACTTCGTTGGAGAACCTAGGACGACCATATGAGTTGGATCTCTGGGGGCTGAAGGTCCCCAAAAAGGACTCAGTAGGGGAATTCCTACAAGGATAATGGCATTAACTTTGGCGTGGTAGGGGAACGGTTAATCTGTTTTAGGGTTACTGTAGTTGGGGCTGGTGTCCCTGAGGTGCAGCGGGGGTGGGGGACAATCCCCACTCGCCTTCATAATTGGAATGGCAGGGAGGTGTAAAAAGGATCACTTTTCAAAGAAGCGTTGCCTGAACACCCAGGTAGTAACGACAAAAAAATAAATAATAATAATAAAATAAACACTTCGACAGCTTGCAATCCTCTCGCCGAGTTGACTTTAGCCGCGAGAGCCGTGAATAAGACTGTCAAAACGAGGCGCTGAAAGCCGGAATAATGGAGCCAAATTACTGTTATCTGGTCAGCGAAGCAAAGAAAGCCTCTCGGAAAAAGACTGAGTCGTGTATCATCTGAAGACACGGGCTGATGAAGCCAGATTGGCAGGAAAGGGAGAAAAAGATTGAGGGAATGAGAGAAACTTCTCGAGGGAGGTAGGGGCCACTGGATTAGGGTAAGGAATAGGTAAAATGAACCTTAAGGGTTCCTCGCTAAAAGTATTTATTAACTGAGGGACGAAAAGTCGTAAGACACGAATGATATAACTTTTATATCTCCAGTAATAGACGCAGAAACGCCACTGGGGTCGAACTGCGTGCTAGATGCTACTAAATATGAGATTATATCTAACGCGCGATCAATAACGGTGAAATACGACGCATATCTTCATTAAAACGCTTTTTATTTTTTTTCTTCCTTATTCTGAATGTGCTCCAGTTTTTCACAGTACGTGATGGTGTTTGTGAAAATATGAATGACTGACCCGATTTGCAGTAACTTTCTTGATAAATGTTTTGAAGAACGATATCGGAAATTATTTTTATTTATAGCAAAAAGGTTTAGAACCAAAACTAATGCGGTATTGTTTATGTATTTGATATTAATTAATAGTCTCGTTTTTTAAGGAATTATATATATATTTAATGTATGTATGTATATAAATATATATATATATATATATATATATATATATATATATATATATATATATATATATATATATATATATATATATAAACAATTGAAGGACATGGTACAAATTCTAACCGGTTTCATTTTTCAGTCCATCAAGACATCTTCAAGTAGACTAATATACTGTATACTGACAGAAATTATATCATATATAGGCTTGGTTACCGTACAAACGAACACACGGATAATATAATCTACAGTTCACATGAATATCAAAATTATCTTTAGAACTTTCAATATATATATATATATATATATATATATATATATATATATATATATATATATATATATATATATATATATATATATATAACTTTGGTATCAATACACCTAAGGAGACAGCAAAATGACAGAGAGAGAGAGAGAGAGAGAGAGAGAGAGAGAGAGAGAGAGAGAGAGAGAGAGAGAGAATGACCTCATTGGACAGACAGGTGTGGAAACTGACTCAGGTGGAAAGAGCAGGGAATAACAAGTAGAAAAAGCAATCTAGTTTTCTGTACAGCCGCTACAGCGTATAATCACGGCCACCGACAATAGATCTCCATCTTTCCGTAGTCTCGGTTCAATGCTGTATGAGCCGCGGCCGGTGAAACTTTTTAACCACGGCCCTGTGGTTGCCTACCTATATCGTTGCCAGACGCACGATTATGGCTAACTTTAATCTTAGATAAAATAAAAACTAGCAAGGCTAGAGGGCTGCAATTTGGTATGCTTGATGATTGGAGGGTGGATGATCAACATACCAATTTGCAGCCCTCTAGCCTCAGTAGTTTTTAAGATCTGGGGGCGGGAAGAAAAAGTGCGCACGGACAGACAAAGCCGGCACAATAGTTTTCCTTTACAAAAAAACTTAATAAAGATTGACGGAAAATATCAAACGTTCTGCCTCCGTAAAGTTGTCACAGGAGACAGAAATATACACGAATTAAAAAGTCCGGTGAACAATGTAATGGCTGACCAGTCCAGAAATAATCCCTTAATCAGCAGGTGTAATTTCTCCCAATTTATGTTATCCTGATGTCATGGCGGTGTTCCATATTTCTTCTCCATTTTTCGCTTTTTTTTTCTGTTTTCCGTTTCGTTTTTCTCGAACGAGTGGGAAAGGGCATCAGTTTTTTTTATATATATTTCAGCTAAATATTAACCTTGAATATTATCATTCTTGTTGTGATAAAAACGAATTTATATTTTTGAAATTTTCGTTTTTGTCTGAAATCACGAATTTTTCGTGTCATTAAATTTAGTTTTTTTTCATGGACTTTTTATTAAATGGAAATTTCCATAGATTATTGATTAAACAATATTCTTTTCTTCTTCTTCTTCTTCTTCTTCTTCTTCTTCTTCTTCTTCTTTCTCACACATTTCAAATCATTAAAATTTCATTTTGATTATAACTGTGAAACGATTATAATCAAAATAAAAATTTATCTGATATAATTGTCGATAATGATAGAATCCGAGTGGATCTTTCTTGTTTGTCCGGCCCGGGTGTGGGCGGGGTAGGTAGGGTATCGGGAGGGTAGGAAAGACATGACACATCCACCCTCCTCCTGCAAACCTGTTTGTCCGTCCCGGGTGTGGGCGCGGTAGGTAAGGTATCGGGAGGGTAGGGGAGAACATGACACATCCACCTTCCTCCTGCAAACCTCTTTGTCCGCCATGGGTATGGGTGGGGTAGGTAGGGGATCTGGCAGCGCCGGGTTCCAGCGCAGTGTAGAGCGCACCACCAAGCTCATTTTTCAATAGTTTTATAAGTTTATTTTTTTTTGTTTTTCAGTGAATTGCAGTTTAATTATGACTTTTTTTCCTTGTTAATTTCAAATCATCAAGGTTTCATTTTGATTATAATTATATAACAACGTAATAATGTTAATATAAAAAGCTAAACTTTATCTGATATAGTTATCTGGAAATAAATTCAATTTTCTTGTTTTGTAATCAATTGTGTTTTAATAATTAATATTTCATTTTGACCATGATTACAAAACAATTTTCTAAAGGGCTCAGTGGAAAATTTCAAAATTCATCTGATATTATTATCTAGCAATTTTATTTTTCTGTCAATTTCATAACGATAATTAATCTAAATAACGTCATTTTATACAGATCTTCTAAAAAGTTCATAGAATTTTTATATTATTTTAATCTTTGAGTTATATTTCTAAAAAAATATAACTCATAACTGCACATTTTATTTTGCATTTAATTCTAATATAACATTTATTCTTTTTATTTGACCATACATAATTCATTGCGAAAAATTTTCTCTCTTTTCATTTACACTGTCAGCAATTTGCTTACATGTCAAGTTCATCATTTGCTTTATTAAATGCAAAAAAAAAAACTTGTATATGAAGTCCATGAAGCCCTTTTAATAAAACTATAATTGAGGTTGTCCATATTTTAATAAAACTATGATCTAGGTTGTCTGTATTAAAGCTTTGCTCTCTCTCTCTCTCTCTCTCTCTCTCTCTCTCTCTCTCTCTCTCTCTCTCTCTCTCTCTCTCTCTCGGAAAAAGGATGCTATCGTGTGTTGTCTAGACACAGTTTGTTAAGGATCATTTTAGATCTAATTAGTCTTAGTGATTTGTAATGTACTCTTGAACAAAATAATGGTTCAAAAGTAATCAATTAAATTCTCTCTCTCTCTCTCTCTCTCTCTCTCTCTCTCTCTCTCTCTCTCTCTCTCTCTCTCTCTCTCTCTCTCTCAATTTTTCCAGTTCGTTCTTCACTTCAGTGAGTTTATACTACAGGGATTTATCTGGGTGTTGCACATTCAATTAGGAAACGATGTTCCAGATCAGGTGTAGTATTTTTCATTCCACTTTTTTTATAAAGAAAGTACTATTTTCAAGATAAATATTTACTTAAGGGTGTATGTGTGTGTGTCAGTGTGTGTGTATTTCTTTGTGTGTATTTGTGTGTATAAAACATTTCTCAGGTAAACATGCTATCAGTTCTAAAGGTGTTTGTGTGTGTGTGTGTGTATGTGTAAAACTTTTGGCAAACATATCATTTCTAAAGGGGGTTTGTTTGTGTAATGTGTTTTTGTGTTTGTGTTTGTAAAACCCTTTATTAAAATTATCATCAGTTCTAATGGGTTTGTTTGTGTGTGTTTCTGGGCTTTTGTTTGTGTATGTATGTGCGTGTGGGTTTGTGAGTAAAACCATTAAGTAAACATATAATTCTAAGGGGTTCGTTTACATGTTTGTATGTTTGTGTAGAACCTGTTGGTAACCATATTATCAATTCTAAGGGTTTTTATGAGTTTGTATTTGTATGTGTATTTGCATGTGCATAAAACCCTTTGGTCAAAATATTATCCTTGTGTTTGTGTGTGTATATTTCTCTATGTTTGTGTGCATAAAACCTTTTGATAACCATATCCTAGTGTTTGTGTGTTTCTCTCTGTGTGTAAAACCCTCTGGTAAACATATCCTTGTGTTTGTTGACTATGCATGAGTGTGCATGTTTGTGAGCATAAAACCTTTTGATAAACTTATCCTAGTGTTTGTGTGTTTGTGTGTGTTTCTTTGTGTGTGAAACCCTCTGGTAAATATCCTTGTGTCTGTGTTTGTGCATAAAACCTTTTGATAAACATGTTATCCACGTTGTTTGTGTGTGTATGTGCGTGTGTGTTTGTGCATAAACCCCTTTGTTAAACACATTATCAGATCTAAAGGGGGGAATGGGAGGTCGCCATTCACAGAATATAAGAGGATTACACTGACCTTATCAGAATATCATTATGGCTTCTTTAGAGGCTTCAATTAACCAGAAATTTTGTTATGATAAAGTTCTATTCATTCTCGTGGGAAGAATGAATAGAACTTTATTATAACTTTATCATTCTTCAGAAGCTTCCATTGACCAGAAATTTTATTATGATAAAGTTCTCTTCATTCTCGTGGGAAGAATGAATAGAACTTTATCATAACTTTATCATTCTTCAGAGGGTTCAGTTAACAAGAAATTTTATTATGACGAAGTTCTATTCATTCTCGTGGAAAGAATGAATAGAACTTTATCATTCTTTAGAGGTTTCAATTAACAACAAATTTTATTATGATAAAGTTCTATTCATTCTTGTGGGAAGAATGGCCTCCTTCACGAGCTAATTGAATAACGAAACGGATTTTTTTTTATATTGAAGTTTTTTTAACAAGGTAATTGGTGTGTGTTTTTTTAATTGCTGTAATGATTAGTTAATAATGCATTAGACTTTTCAATTTTGTTTGAATTTATAATTAAAATGTTTTAAATCATTTTTGTATCATTTTTTTTAGCTTGGCAATAACAAAATAGCGATGATAATAATAATAATAATAATAATAATAATAATAATAATAATAATAATAATAATAATATAAAGTGATTTGTCAAAAATAAATAATAATACGCTCCCACCCCATCCCAACCCCACACCAACCCACCTACCCAAACCTCAACCCCATCAAATCTCCATTCAATCCCACCCCGCTCCACCCATCACCTCAACCTCCTATCGCCTTCCCAACCCCACCCAAATGCTCACGTTTAACCCCCAACCCCTATCCCACCCCAACTCCCATCCCTCACCCTAACCCCTATCCCCCTTCAACCCCACCCAAATGCTCACCTCTAACCTCAACCCCACCACAACCCTGACCTCTAACTCCTAACCTCACTCCAACCACCAAACCCCCGCCTAACCCCACCCCCACCCTCCCAACCCCACCACAACCCAGACCTCTAACTCCTAACCTCACTCCAACCACCAAACCCCATCCCCACCCCTACCCCACCCTCCCAACCCCACCAAAACCTAGACCTCTAACCCCTAACCTCAGTCCAACCCCCAAACCCCATCCCCATCTCTACCCCCACCCTCCCAACCCCACCCACAACCCAGACCTCTAACTCCTGAACCTCCCCACCCCTACCTCACCCTCCTAACCCCAAACCCAGACCTCCCCCTAACCTCCTCCAACCCCAAACCCCATCCCCTCCCTTACCATCCTCCCAACCCCACCACAACCCAGACCTCTAACTCCTAACCTCACTCCAACTCCCAAACCCAGCCTCCAACCTCCACCCTCACCTTCAACCCACCTCCAACCCAGACCTCTAACTCCTAACCTCACTCCAACCCCCACAACCCCGCCTCCAACCCCACCCCTAACCCCACCCTCCCAATCCCACCACAACCCCCACCTTTAACGCCCACCTCCAACCCACATCTCCACCCCAACCCCCTCCAACCCCCACCACAACACCCACCCTCAACCCCAGCTCTCCCAGAACGACAGACGGATTCTGATTTTCCTGGAAGATAATGTCTTCGGTTGCGTCCATCTTGTTTATAATGTCTTCGTTTCTTCCTTCCTTCCTTCCTTCCTTCTTTACCTAATAATGGTGACTTCCATCTTCCTTTTTTTTTTGTGTGTTTTTGTCTTTGTTTATTTGAGTTTTTCGTTGTTTGTCCTCTGAGGAAATGAAAGAAGCTTGTCCCGGAGACCAGTTTCTTGTTTGTTTACCTCCGATGAAATTGAAAGGGATTCGGACGAGGTCGATTCCGGACGGGATTTTGTTGTTTATTTCTGAAGAGCTCTCTGAATTTGGTGGTGTTTTTTAGGGGCCATATGTATATATATATATATATATATATATATATATATATATATATATATATATATATATATATGTTTATATATATTTATATATATGTATATATATATATATATATGTATATATATATATATATATATATATATATATATATATATATATATATATATATATACTTGTAATATAATGCCCTCTTAACCTGTAGATTCTACATATATATACATGCATGTATATGTATATGTATATATATATATATATATATATATATATATATATATATATATATATATATATATATATATATATATATATATATATATATTGTAATAGTGTGTCCTCTTAACCTGTAGATTCTATCTATATATATATATATATATATATATATATATATATATATATATATATATATATATATATATATATATATATATATATATATATATATATATATATTTATATTCAAATATATATATATATATATATATATATATATATATAAATATATATATTCATATATATATATATTAAATATATGTATATGTGTGTGTGAATCTATAAGAAATATAAAATTCAAATTTTTTAAAAGTTTCGTTATTATAGAATCAACATATGTTGAGAAATATCAAATGTCTCGTTTACATTCCGATCTCGAACCATCAATTCATCGCCACTAATATCTGAATACACAAACAGCATACACATCAGTTAATCCAGTCTCAGAGACGACCCGCAACGTCCCTGTGGACGGGACGTGACGTCTCGACCCGCCTGTTCATCCCCGTCATTTCCGTCTTCATAGATTTATTA
The DNA here is from genome assembly GCF_040412425.1 of Macrobrachium rosenbergii. Lineage (NCBI taxonomy): Eukaryota > Metazoa > Arthropoda > Malacostraca > Decapoda > Palaemonidae > Macrobrachium > Macrobrachium rosenbergii. Next base: position 985,073 of record NC_089750.1, on the reverse strand, counting down.
ATATTGAAACGAAATGGTTAAATTATCATCAATAATCAACAGATTCCCAGACGATAAAATAACTTGGTTCCCGATTCTCCAAGCGACCAATTCCCGGTTCTGGAATATCTCCTGGCACTCATTCCCGGCGCCACTTACTCATTAGGCACTGAATGATATTCATTGGCCCGTGGAAGCAGGCCTCGTTGTGTCTCAATTTGCCCCAAGGTACCCCAGGGAACCATAAATGGAATTCGCCTTAGGTTGCAGTGATTGCGTTGAGCGTGATTTGTCCTCTGAGGTGGGTATGTAGTGGACGATTGTGAATGGGGCTGTCTCTCTTATTATGTAGTGGGTAGTGAGGGAAGATATTGTGAGTTTGTACTGAGAGAGAGAGAGAGAGAGAGAGAGAGAGAGAGAGAGAGAGAGAGAGAATGAGGCTTTTTTCGCTTGTTATTTGATGGGCAGTGGGGAAGAAACAGTACCTTTGCATTTGTCTGAATGTGAATTTGTAAGGAGAGAGAGAGAGAGAGAGAGAGAGAGAGAGAGAGAGAGGGAGAGAAGAGAGAGAGAGGATATATAGGTTTTGAATAGAACATAGCATTTCATTCAACCATCACTTTATCATGAAAGAGCAGGCTAATAAATTCCTTCTAACATTTCATTTCACTCCTAAATTACACATTTCAAAGGAACAGTTTTTTTTTTTACCTGAAAGTTGAGTTTTCCTAAATGGCAAAATTCGAGTATCCTAATTTGCTGTAGTTAACTCTCGAGAATATTGAAATGTCTTTTACTATTGAAGTTCCATTTAAATCTATCAATCGAAATTGTTTCACTTTGTGAGACTGCTCTTGACATTTCTTACAAATAGCTATCTTCATCTGTTAAAGTAATGATGAGTTGGTCTCTGACTTAAGAAAGGTCAATGTTAATGCAATCGAGTTTTCTGTACAGCCGCTACAGCGTATAATCAAGGCTTCCGAAAATAGATCTATCTTTTGGTGGTCTCGGTATAATGCTGTATGAGCCGCGACCCATGAAACTTTAACCACGGGCTGGTGGTGGCCTATCCTGTATTGTTGCCAGAAGCACGATTATGGCTAACTTTAACCTTAAATAAAATAAAAACTACCGAAGCTAGATGGCTGCAATTTGTTATGTTTGATGGCTGGAGGGTGGATGATCAACTTACCAATTTGCAGCCCTCTAGCCTCAGTAGTTTTTAAGACCTGAGGACGGACAGAAAAAGTGTGGAGAGAAAAAATGCGGACGAAAAAGGTGCGGAGAGAAAAAAGTGTGGATAGAAAAAAAGTACGGACAGAAAAAAGTTCGGACAGAAAAAAGTTCGGACAGAAAAAAGTTCGGACAGAAAAAAGTTCAGACAGAAAAAAGTGCGGACAGAGAAAAGTGCAGAGAGAAAAAAAGTGCGGACAGTAAAAAACGGACAGAAAAGTGCGGACGGACAGAAAAAGCCGGCACAACAGTTTTCTCTTACAGAAAACTAAAAATCACTCATTACGCTTTCCAGAAGAAACCTGTAAATCCAGAGGAATTTATGGCCTGTCAGGCGAAGCGATTCTGGTCATCTTTGAATCGTATTGATTACAGGTAACATTCACGTCACAGCCAACAATCACCTGCCGTCCTTTAAATAACAAAGCGTTATTCGTCTCTCCATCGCTTCGAATAACGCTTGTTATTGATGCGCGTCAATAACAGGAGTGTTTGCGATGATGTCATCATGGAAAATTGATTTTGTGAAAGCAAAATGAATTATGGAGTTATGATAGAAATAAATATTCGTTTTGTGAACCAAGGGTTTATGCAAAGATTTTCATTTTAGTTTTCTGAAGAGAAAACTATCGTGCTGGCTTTGTCTGTCCGTCCGCATTTTTTCTGTTCGCACTTTTTCTGTTCGCACTTTTTTCTGTCTGCACTTTTTTCTGTCTGCACTTTTTTCTGTCCGCACTTTTTCTGTCTGCACTTTTTTCCGTCCGTACTTTTTTCTGTCCTTACGTTTTTCTGTCCGCACTTTTTCTGTCCGCACTTTTTTGTCCACATTTTACTGTCCGCACATTTTTCTGTCCGCACTTTTTTCTGGTCCGCACTTTTTCTTGTCCCCATGTTATTCTGGCCGCACTTTTTTTCTGTCCGCACGTTTTCTGTCCGCACTTTTTTCTGTCCGCACGTTTTCTATCCGCACGTTTTCTGTCCGCCCTCTAATCTTAAAAACTACTGAGGCTAGAGGGCTGCAAATAGGTACGTTGATTACAAATTGCACCCCTCTAGCCTCGCTAGTTTTTATTTTATTTAAGGTTAAAGTTAGTCATAATCGTGCTTCTAGCAACGATATAAGATAGGCCACCACCGGCCTAGGTTAAAGTTTCATGGGCCGCGGCTCACACAGCATTATACCGAGACCACCGAAAGATAAATCTTTTTTCGGTGGCCTTGATTATACGATGTACAGACAACTAGATTGCGCCGAAGAAACTTCGGAGCATTTTTTACTTGTTTTCTTGAACAATTTCTTTTATTTTATGAACGAATTTTATTCTGAATATTTTAATTTCATCACGGATAAAATTTTATTTTTATGAGCTAAGGTTTATCAATTAACTTTTCGTTTCTCTTTGAAAAAAAAATTTATGAAGGAATTTTATTAGAAATATTTTGATTTCGTCACGACCAAAAAATTATTTTATAAACGAAGTTTTAATATTTAGATTCTGGCATCTTTCTTCATCAAAACCTCTTCTTATATGAACAAAAATTAATATAGAGATTTTCATTATTTTCTTGAACTATAAAAACTCAGTTATATAAAAATTCACCAATGACGCATAGCTTTAGATGTATCGACGCCAGTTGTCCATGCCTATAAATAAATGTACGGACTCAAATATAATGAAAAGTTATTCATGATTTTTCTGGTTAATGAAGTCGAACTATGAATGAGCATTATCATACTGAGTCGGAGCATGGTGGACGTATATCATTTTAAGCACAGGCTCTTGCTCTGAAAAACATCCCATAAGAAAATAACTGAGTATCGTAAATAACGATCAATTTTTTTACATAAAAGTTTGATTCCTTATCAATAAAATCTTCTAATTCTGATAATTAAAAGCAATTGAATTTTTCCAAAAACCTAAAAATTATAAGCAATGGGAAGATAAGAGTTTTTTCTTGTTTGGTTACCGGGGCTATGCCAGCACGGGCTCTTGCTCTAAAATAAACAGCCTACCAATAATGACAAGATATCGTAACTAATTATATATATTTTAATATAAAAGTTGAATTCCTGATCAACAACTGTTAATACTTACATTCATTAAAAGCTTTTGCAGAACTGACGAAGCTCAACCGAAGCTCCAGAAAAAGAAAAAAAATATGTTCAGGATGTACCTCGTCAATGCCAGCATAAGGTGATTTCGCTAAGCGGATTGGAAGGGAAGCCTTTTTGCGACATGAGAAATAAAATGCGGATTATGATCGCGAATGAGGATGCCGGATTTATTACTACTCTGGACTTTGTTGCAGCGAGTCCAGGTGTCGTGAGCGGTCTCTAAGTGCTTTCTCTCTCTCTCTCTCTCTCTCTCTCTCTCTCTCTCTCTCTCTCTCTCTCTCTCTCTCTCTCTCTCTCGTAAGTGTTCTCTCCCTTTCTCTCTTTCGTAAGTGCCCTCTCTCTCTCTCTCTCTCTCTCTCTCTCTCTCTCTCTCTCTCTCTCTAATTGCTTTCTCTCTCCCTCTCTTTCCCATTCGGAAGTGTTAGCTATCTATCTATCTATCTTACTCTCTTCTGTAAGTGCTCTCTTTCTCTCTCTCCTCTCTCTCTCTCTTTTAATTGCTGTCTCTCTCCCTCTTCTTCTCATTCGCAATTGTTATCTATCTATCTATCTGTCTATCTTACTCTTTTCTGTAAGTGTTCTCTCTCTCTCTCTCTCTCTCTCTCTCTCTCTTTTTTAATTGCTTTCTCTCTCCCTCTCTTTCTCATTCGCAAGTGTTATCTAGCTACCTGTCGATCTTTCTCTCTTCTGTAAGTGTTCTCTCTCTCTCTCTCTCTCTCTCTCTCTCTCTCTCTCTCTCTCATCGTAAGTGCTTTCCCTCTACCTATCTATCGAGCTATCTATCTCTCTTTCGTAAGAGTTGCTCTCTCTCTCTCTCTCTCTCTCTCTCTCTCTCTCTCTCTCTCTCTCTCTCTCTCTCTCTCTCTCTCTCTCTCTCTCTCTCTATCACATTAGGGATAAAGAAAGGATTTCATGTTTACTGCTCATCCAATTAAGTCCCTTCATTGAAAGCTGTCTCTCACTGCCTTCTCTCCCTCGCCAGTCTTTCTCTCCCTGATTGCACTTATCGGTTTTCTCTCTCTCTCTCTCTCTCTCTCTCTCTCTCTCTCTCTCTCTCTCTCTCTCTCTCTCTCATCTATATATATATATATATATATATATATATATATATATATATATATATATATACATACTCTCTCCATCTCTCTCTACTTATTTTTCTCTCAATCTATTTTCCTTTTGCTCTCTCTCTCTCTCTCTCTCTCTCTCTCTCTCTCTCTCTCTCTCTTTCTCTCTTTAATTATTTTTCTCTCCCTTCAGCTCTATTTCCATTTTGCACGTGCTCTCTCTCTCTCTACTTTTTTTCTCTCTCTGCCTCTATCTATTCCTTTTTGCATATGCTCTCTCTCTCCTAACTTTCTCCCTTCTCTTTCTCTCCTACTACTTTTCTCTCTCCTAACTCTCTCTCTTTCGTTCTCCCTCTCTCTCTCTCTCTCTCTCTCTCTCTCTCTCTCTCTCTCTCTCTCTCTCTCTCTCTCTCTCTCTCTCTCTCTCTCTCTCTCAGTAAGTTACATTTAATTCAAGTTCCTTCCCTCCTCTGAAAAGTGAGTGGCTCCTGATTTCCATTACTGCAATAATCCCATTCCTGGTCTCCTGTCCATCTTCCGACCTGTCCCAGCTGCTGTCAGTTTCACAGCTGTCTGTCTGCCTGTCTGTCTCTCCGTCTATCCATCCGTCTACTAATTCCATTATTCTTTTTACGTCTCTCTCCCCCCCTCCTTAATATCCTGGCGTTAAACCTGTTAGCACACTCCATCGCACACTTTCAGTGTGACTCACTTTGAAAGGAGAATGTTTTGAATGACATTCCTTGTTCGTCGTCAGTATTTTCATCGTCATCATCATCATCATCATACTTTCATCATAGTCGTCATTATTTAGGGATGTTTTGGAGGAGCCTCAGGTGGGATACTTTATTTAACGGGGATAATTCGCAGGTGTCTTCGTTAAGTGTTCCATCCACACCTGTTGTCTCGTTGTCTAGTTTATCAAAAGAATATTAGGCGTCTTTTTTCCCTTAATGCAGGTGCCATATAATTGTCTTGGTTTTTTCGTTTTTCTGTAACTCATGGTGTATGTTCAAGCCATCAAGTGGACCCTTGGACCCATTGTGTGTGTACATGTGTGTGTATATGTGTGTGTGTATATATATATATATATATATATATATATATATATATATATATATATATATATATATATATATATATATATATATATGCATATATGGGCACTTTTTGTCTATAAATTATTGTTCATAATTTCCTTAAATAACTAATTCTACTATTAACTATCATTTGTTTTACAAACAGATCTTCGAAAACAGATCCGGTAGGGGGCTAGTGCCGTCAGCGCACCTCGTGCGGTGCACTGTAGGCATTACTTAAGGTTCTTTTGCTGCACCTCCTCTCTCATTCTCTTTCTTCCATCTAACTTTCCTCAACCCTCTCCTAACACTTGATTCATAGTGCAACTGCGAGGCTCTCTCCCGTTACACCTTTCAACCTTTTCCACTCTCAATTTCCGTTTCAGCGCTGAATGACCTCATAGGTCCCGGTCCTTGTCCTGTGGCCTAAATTCTACATTCAGTTCAATTCAGTTCAGTCACCCGCCTCCACTCGAATTACCAACTGTCTCCAGTCACTCGTGGCGCCGTTGAAAATGACTGGCTGACAGTTATACCCAGAGACACTCGACTGGCCGATCGGTGATTATCCCGAATGTCGAACCACTTTCCAGAGGCGTTGATTGAGAGGAAGTAGTTACCTGTCGCCTCTAATGAAGGCCGTGACGCAGCCGGAAGCGGAATTCGACATTTCGTCGTTCATGAAATTTTATTTCGGTTGTGACGTCATTTCCTGGATGGATTATTATTTTATTTTATTTTTTTTTTTTTTTATTTTTGTTCAGGAAAATCAATTGTTCAGCATAAATGATTTTGATTGTTTTGTTATTTTTTTCTTTTTTTTTAGGTCAGGAAAATCATTTTTTGTTTGTTGGGGAGATCAGGAAAATCAATTGTGGAATTTGTGTCATCATATTTATTTTTTGTGGAATTAGTTTTGAGAATTATTTCAGGACAATATCAGTTGTTTTAGGAATTAGGTAAGGAAAATTTAATATGGAATTTATCTCATCATATCTATTTATTATTTAAAATTAGTTTTGAGAATTATGTCAGAATCATGTCATATGGAACTTATCTCAAATTAGTGTAAGAATTTATATATATTTTCATTATTTTGTCAAATTCGTTTTGTCCATTTGCTGATTTTATTGAGTTAGTTTCTTCGTGGATTAACAGTACATTTTCTAATTTAGGATAAAGACTCTTACATACATTATATATATATATATATATATATATATATATATATATATATATATATATATATATATATATATATATATATATATATATATATATATACATATATATTTATGCATATATATATATATATATATATACATACATACATACACACACACACAAGCACAACAGGAAATGTGAAAGGCACTCAAAAGCAGAGCCTGATGCTTGCATGTCAGTGGGGAATATAAAACTTAGCGAAGCGTGATCCATTGTGTGATGAGGAACTATGATAGACCTGGCCATGGAATGGGGTGACATAAAAAAAAAGTCTATAAAGAAACGAGAATGATAGATTTTTGGCGGAGGTCCTTTTTCCTTAATTAATTAAGGTCTGCTTAGAGTACATTTGTAGTTTGTTGATTATTATTATTATTATTATGGTTATTTTTTTATGTATAGGGAAAATTTCATTTGGGTAGGATTCGTTCGAGGAGATATGAGAAAATTTTCTTTTGACAAATAGGAATTGATATCTGATTTAGTCCCTGGATAAGTATATGTATGTGTGTATATATGTATGTATATATATATATATATATGTGTGTATATATATATATATATATATATATATATATATATATATATATATATATATATATATATATATATATATATATATATCAACAAGACCACAACATTATATCCACGAATGCTCGGCAAGTCTCTGTCTCCCAGTCAAAATTCCCCGTTTTTTTTTTTTTTCACACAAAGGCTGTTTTGCAGTACAGCCAGGAAAAATATTACGCACCGTAACAGCCCTGCCTTACAGACAGACAGAGAGACAGACAGACAGACAAAAAAACACCGCATCAAAAGCTGAGCTCGCTAAATTTAGCGAGGAGTGTTGTTGCTAACTGGATTTAGCAGATATAGCAGCGTTTGATGCTAGGCTATGCGCGTGAATAGAAAGCGCTATATTTCTCGGTACTGGGGCCTGAAGGCTGGTAAACAGATTACTGTTGCCTTTCACTGTCGACATAACAATCGTTTAACTGCAGGCAGATGAGGTGCAGTTTGCTATTAGTTTTTATCTCGGCTGCAACTAAAATGTGGACTAGTTTGCCTAAAGCGGTTGTGGAATCTTTTGGTCTCCAAATGTTGAAGAGAGGAGCAAATTCATTGCTGCTTTCTTCTGCTGTTGCTGCTGACGTCTCTTGATTCCAGGTGTATCGGTCTAATATTCTCTTCCTTCATATAAATCTGTCTATCACCTTTTCCTATAGTTTGTTTCTCTCTCTGAAGACTGATTTCTCCTTTGGAGATCTTATCACCTGTTCCTGTAAATTGCCTCTCTCTCTCTCTCTCTCTCTCTCTCTCTCTCTCTCTCTCTCTCTCTCTCTCTCTCTCTCTCTCTCTGAAGGCTGAGTGATTTCCCCTTGGAGCCCTCTTGGGTTTATAGTCTGTTGAGTGTCCATAAGGATTTTCTACTGCAGATTTTAAAGAAAGACATAGAATGTGACCAATACACACTTTAATTTGTATTATGACTTTCGACAAAGAGGTTTTGGTGTATTCTGCGGAAAATACTGCAGTATCTGCAAAATTTTCTAATCGAGATATGCCACCTATACTAATACTCAAGTCACTGCAGTTTCAGAATGATTCTTCAAAAGTTACTGCAGTTTCACAATGATTCTTCAAAAGTTACTGCAGTTTCAGATT
>NC_089750.1:944207-971707 GCF_040412425.1 Macrobrachium rosenbergii | reverse complement strand
CCCTTAATTAAAACGCTCATCCACAACAAAAGGCAAAACATTGAAAACGAGCGAGAAACAGAAATAGAAAAACAAATTAAAATTCGATTTTTGCTTTATTTTTTATCAGGGGACCAACGACGCAGAGGTAATTCTATATTGCAAATAATTCTAATCAGCGGAACATCAAAGGTGGATTTCCATCAATCTAGTTTATCTGTTTGCGAATTCATACGTGATTTGTATTAGCCGCATCAAAGAGAGAGAGAGAGAGAGAGAGAGAGAGAGAGAGAGAGAGAGAGAGAGAGCACCTACGAAAGGAAAATAGAGAGAGGGAGAAATAGCACTTACAACGGAGAGAGAGATAGAGAGAGAGATAAAGAGAGAGAGGGACACTTGCCAAAGGAAAATAGAGAGAGATAGCACTTACAAGAGAGAGAGAGAGAGAGAGAGAGAGAGAGAGAGAGAGAGAGAGAGAGAGAGAGAGAGCACCTGCATGAAAGGGAAATATATATATATATATATATATATATATATATATATATATATATATATATATATATATATAGAGAGAGAGAGAGAGAGAGAGAGAGAGAGAGAGAGAGAGAGAGAGAGAAACAGCCATGGATAACGTTATCGACTGGATTAAATTTGATCAATGCCTTTATGGTCGTTTCATCCTGAAATAATGTTGCAACGTTCGCAAAAATTGTTTATATATATATTTTTTGTTTTGCCCAAAAAAATGATAAACAAATAAACGCCACTTCAATGGGCAGGTCTCAAAGGATCATTGTTATATATATATTTTTATTTATCTATATATTTATATATATATTTTTTTGCATACACAGAGTTCAGAGGCGACCTCATCCTTATAATGTCATTCATATGGAAATTTATGACACCAGCTGTCATGCCAGCTGGAAAATATATATCTACGGCAAAGGCAAACGTTTTTAATGTTTTTTCCCCCTTTTTTTTCCTCGTTTTTTCCCGTTTTTTCCCACCCTGTTATTTTATAGGCTTTGTTAAAGTTGATCTATGGAAAGGGAATGTGATGGTACTCTGTCGATGGTGAGCATATTTTATCTATTTTTCGTTTTTATTTATTTATCTTTTTAAAGCTTAACCTCGAATACACCTAAAACAAACGTTGCAATACGTTTTTTCATGTCTTGAAGTATATATTAACGATAAAGTTACAATACTTTTTTTGTCTTTAAATATCTCTAAGAAATTTGTATAAAAATTTTTGGCTTTCAGTATATTCATTCATTATATCTACCAGAAAATATTGCAATTTGTTTTATCTTTGTATATATTTTCACGAAAATGTTGCAGAGTTTTGTTGAGTTTAAAAGTATATCTCCACGTAAATGTTCTAACTTTTTTGTCTTGAAACACATCTCCACGAAAACGTGTTGTAACATATTTTGTGCCTCAAACTTATATTCACAGAAATAACCATAGCTATATTTAGTTTTGTACTATTTAAGTAAACGTTGAAAATAATGATTTTAATCTTTAAATATATCATCATTTAGACATCCCAAAGTTTGTCGTCCATTAAACCGACATCCATTGATACAAAAACGTTTCCTTTTTTTTTTTGTCCAAACATATCTCCAATTGAACGAACATCGCAACGTTTATCCCAAGTCAATGAAACGTCGCAAAACGTTTTGGTCAATATTATCTTAGAAGGTTTGGAAAAGGGAACGCGTCGAGGCACATAATGAAATGGTTCTTTCTGTTGCTAATTATCAGTGACCACAATTCCTGTGGCGAAAACAGTTTTGGCCAGTTGGTTTAGGGGATCGGTAAAAACATTATTAGCACTTATATAAAACGTTGTCGTGTTTAACTGTGTTGGAAACATTTCAAAAAAAGCCTAAAGTTAGATCAATTTTTTTGTTAGTTAAACAATAACGATGAAACACGCGTTTATATTTTATTTGTTCAAATCATTTCTCTTTGAAATCGTATTGGACGTAATAAGTGAGACTGAAATATATATATATATATATATATATATATATATATATATATATATATATATATATATATATATATATATATATAGATATATATATATATATATATATATATATACACATGTATGTATATATTAGAAGAAAAACGTATGTAAAGAAATATTAGGAATCACTGATTAATATCAATCCAAAATCGACCGCCAATTCCGATACTATTGGTACCAGTACCTACCTTCATCAAACTACAGAAGTCGTCTTTGCTTGAGAGAGAGAGAGAGAGAGAGAGAGAGAGAGAGAGAGAGAGAGAGAGAGAGAGAGAGAGAAATAACTTTAACAGCAAGCAAAGGGAAGGTTGGGATTAATCCCGTGGAGGGAGCCCAGGAGAAATTATGAGAGAGTCATTATCGAGATTGGCACTTCAAACGGAAGGCGCCTCTGAGGAAAATATCCTCAAAGGAGGAAAATCAATTGCAACCATGTTTCAAGCAACGAGGACCAATGTACAGACGCTTTGGAAAAAGTGCGAACGTATCATCTCTCTCTTTTTTCACTTTCTCTTTTTTCACTTTCTTTTTTCTTTTATTGCAGAGTAGTAGTAGCCTTGTGCATAGACGGCTTGATTAATATCGGAGATTTTGAAAAGGGTAATTTCGAAGAAACGGTTCCGGGTGAGTTGGAATATTCCCTTTGAAGTTTTCTGATTAGGTTGGGTGTGTGAGTCGTGTTTTTTTTTTCTTTTAGTTTTTTTTAGGGGGCTCAGTTTTCTTCGGTTTAAGGTTTTAGTGATGTAGAGATGTTCTCTCTTTTTTCTTCTTCTCTCTCTCTCTCTCTCTCTTGAATAAAACAATCGTTTTGAAGTATCATAGTTTTTTTTTTTTTGGGGTTTATTGGCTCAGTTTTCTTTGGTTTAAGATTTTAGTGATGTAGAGTTGTTCTTTCTCTCTCTCTCTCTCTCTCTCTCTGTCTCTGTCTCTCTCTCTCTCTCTCTCTCTCTCTCTCTCTCTCTCTCTCTCTCGTATAAAAAAATCACTTTGAAATGAAGAATCATATTTTTTTTTGGGGGGGCGGGGTTTATTGGCTCAGTTTTCTTCTGCTTAAGGTTTTAGTGATGTGGAGTTGTTCTCTCTCTCTCTCTCTCTCTCTCTCTCTCTGTCTCTGTCTCTGTCTCTGTCTCTCTCTCTCTCTCTCTCTCTCTCTCTCTCTCTCTCTCTCTCTCTCTCTCTATAAAAACACTTTGAAATTAAGTACCATAGTTTTTTATTGGCTCAGTTTTCTTCGGTTTACGGTTTCAGTGATGTCGAGTTGCTCTCTCTCTCTCTCTCTCTCTCTCTCTCTCTCTCTCTCTCTCTCTCTCTCTCTCTCTCTCTCGTATAAAAATTCACTTTGAAGTGATGTATCATAACAAGCAATTAAAAAAATTAATAATAACAATAATTTCTTGCTAACCTCTCCAACCTCCACCTCTAAAAAAAATATGAAAACGCTTTTTTTTATTTAAAAATGCAGTCAAAACATATAATGACCTCTTAATTAATTCAGGGCGGAAGGCCTATTACTGATCAAATCCAATTACGACTTTTATTCCGTAATTATTGTAGCGCCAGAGCGATAGAACCCGGAATTGATCATCATCGCGTGAACGAATATTGACGAGAGGACCAGATATCAATTGCGATTCAAGAGGGACCCAGAAAATGGACCCCAAAGAAGGGACCCATAAAATTGGACCCAAAAAATAGACCCAAGAAAGTGACCCAAAATTTGAGACCCAAAACAGGGACCCAAAAAATGGATCCAAAAAATTGACCCAAATTTACTAAAAAAAAAAGGGGACCCGAAATGGTTCCCAAAAAGGGATCTCAAAGAGAACGCAAAAGGGGACTCAAAAATGACCCAAAACGACCCCAAAAAGGACCCAAAGGAACCTTGAAGGGACCAGAAAAAGACTCCCAAAAATATCCAAAAAACCGACCCAAACCTAAAAAACTACCCAAAAAGGACCCGAAAAATGGACTAGAATGGGACCCAAAAATTAACCCAAAAAGTTGACCCGTAAAGGACCTAAAAGACCCGAAAAGAACCCAAAAATTAACACCCAAAAAAAACGCAAAAGAACCCAAAAATGGGACCCAAAACCAGATGAACCCAAATCCGGGCGAGCGTAGCGATCACCAGCCAAGTCTGTCTTGGAAGTTAAGTTCTAAAAAGGGATTTATTGACGTGCTAATTCTTGCGCCTTACGTTTTTCATTGAAGGAAATAAATACAATGAATGGAGATTGAATGTATCGATGTATAATGTGGGGCGTGGTCGTTAAATCGTGAATGGTAATTATGTATAATGTTAGTTATGTTAAGACGCAGTATGTCATCATGTTTGATTTTTTCATACATTTGTGATTTCTTCATCATCATTTTTTGGGGAAAGGATTTCTCTCTCTCTCTCTCTCTCCTCTCTCTATGTATACATGTAAGTATGTGATTGTTATTATAATCTATTGCTGATGAATCATTATATTCGAGTACATAGAGGATTTTAAAACATTCCAACTCAAGAAATCAATCGAAATTATGTAAAACCTATATAAAATATAAAGACTTCAAAGCTGCTGGAAGAGTTAACGATGAAATATACCTGAACATTTTAGAACTGAAATTAAAACAAAATCAAATGGAAAAAATTAAAGTACATTATGATTTATTTGCTGCAGTTTTAGGTCAAGTCTGTAAAATGTGGAGTGAATGAAAATCACAGATTTTATTATTTTTTAAAAGCATTTCTTTTTGCTATATTAGCAAGTTCATTTATCGCCCTATAATTTTATAAGTTGTTTATGAAACAAAATCTGTCATTAAAAATCTTTGAGATCAATGTTTCACAGGAAATGCTAATTTTCTAAGTTGATATGGAAATACTCCCTTTAAAATGTAATTTCTTTTTTTTATATTTGCAAGCTCATTTTTCGCCATATAATTTCCTGACCTGTTTATAAAAAAACTGTTATTAAAAACCTTTGAGATCAATATTTCACAGGAAATCCTAATTTTATAAGGTGATATCGAAACGGTGCCTTTAAAATGTAGTTCTTTGCTAAATTATCCGTTCATATTCTCTTTTTTCTATCTTACTTTCCACCCTTTCCTAACAGTTGACTCATATTGCAACTGCTTAGAGGTTTTCCTTCTGTTACACCTTTCAAACCTTCTTGCTCGCAATTTCCGCTTCAGCGCTGAATGACCTCGTAGGTCCCAGCGCTTTGGCCTAAATTCTATAATCTGCTCTGTCCTTTGCTAAACGAGCAAAATGATTTTGTCATTCTCCCTTCTAATCTCTTTATAAAATCAGAAAAAACCCATCAGTTAAAAAAATCCATAACATCGATACAATGTAAAATAAAGATTTGAAAAATGGTTTCACCAACCCGAAATAGGGTTTCAGTCCTGACGAACCCGTCTGGAGCCTTTGCAAATGAGTCGGGCAGTAAAATCCTCGCGTGCCTCGTATCAGCTACATGTGACGAAATCCCAGCGGGATTAATCAGCGCTGAAAATAAGAAAAAAAAAGTCCTTAGAATGCGATTTGATGAGGAATCTCCCTTTTGCCACGGCAATTTAGATCTCTTCAAATCCCCTCCTAATTATGGGAATTATTTGGTACGACTCCCTCCCTCCCTCCTTCTCCTCCTCCTCCTCCTCCTCCTCCTCCTCCTCCTCCTCCTCCTCCTCCTCCTCCTCCTCCTCCTCCTCCTCCCCAGGTCTTTGTTCCGTATGGGATGGAAATCCTCTTGCTTCCAGAGGGCAGTTAATTCTCCTCCTAATGAATGTAAACTTATTTTTTTTTTATGGAAACGACGGTGCATGCAATTTTCAGAGACTCTCTGAGAGGTGAAATACATTGGCATGGTTTTGAAATGTTAGTTAGGTTTCTTTCAACATATATTTACATATATGATTCTATATATTATATATTTAGTTCTTTCAATATATATATATATATATATATATATATATATATATATATATATATATATATATATATATATATATATAATATAGAAACAGTGGTCCGCTGCAAGGACTACAAGTCGAAAGGCCTTGCAGCACTCCATTGTTTCTCTTTCCTTTGTATATTTTGTCGTTCTTTGTGTATTCATCACGTTTCATATTTTCGTGATTCAGTTGTATTCAGTTATATATATATATATATATATATATATATATATATATATATATATATATATATATATATATATATATATATATATATATATATATATATATATATATAGAAAACTCGATTACGCCGAAGAAACTTCTGCGCATTTTTTTTTTAATAACTTTCAGTTGAGCCATCTAGCCAGTTCTTGCATTCCCCCAAAGCCTGAAGAATAATCTATAATAAAATCAAAGTGGAACTTGTGTATCCCTCCCTGGGTGGGGATACATGACACATCCACCCGCCTCCTGCAAACCTGTTTGTCCGCCCCGGGTGGGGATGGGATAGTTAGGGGATCGGGAGGGTACGGGATAGATACACGTCCTCCTGCCCCTCGTCGCGTAGTGCGCGCCACGAAGCTCATGAATGAGAAATATTCCTTTCACAATCGTCACCATCTCATTTTGGAATATTTTCACGGTGTGAAAATATCCCTGAAATTGACTTGAATGTCCCTGATGACAGGTTTAATGGAAGAACAACTTCTCTGGTTTATTCCCTTTCGAAAGATTATGATGTTTTGGGGTCAGTTGACTGAAGTGAACACGTACGAATAAATTCATTTTTAGTTTTCTGTAAAAGAAAACTATTGTGCCGGCTTTGTCTGTCCGCCCGCACTTTTTCTGTCCGTCCTCAAATCTTAAAAACTACTGAGTCTAGAGAGTTGCAAATTGGTATGTCGATCATACACGCTCCAATCATCAAACATACCAAATTGCAGCCCTCTAGCTTCAGTACTTTATATTTTATTTAAGGATAAAGTTAGCCATAATCATGCGTCTGGCAACGATATAGAACAGGCCACCACCGGGCCGTAGTTAAAGTGTCATGGGCCGCGGTTCATACAGCATTATACCGAGACCACCGAAAGATAGATTTATTTCGGGTGGCCTTAATTATACGCTGCAGTGGCTGTACAGAAAACTCGATTTCGCCGAAGAAAATTCGTCGCATTTTGTACTTGTTTATTTTTTTATTTATTTATTTATTTTTTTTTTAAATTTTGCTCGATTTTCACTGAATTCAGCGTAACCATTTAATAGATTTCGATGTGAATTAAAGTCTGCAGCTTGGGTTGAAATTATGCTAGACAATGAGGCTAAGTTTTTGAGCAGCTATGGTAATTGTGTGGGATGTTTGTGAAAGAAATGTAAAATGTAATCACGTAGATTATACACATACATACACAATTACACACACACACCTGTATATACACACACACATATATATATATATGTATATATATATATATATATATATATATATATATATATATATATATATATATATATATGTGTGTGTGTGTGTGTATATATATATATATATATATATATATATATATATATATATATATATATATATATATATATATATATATATATATATATATATACACACACATACATAATGTGTGTGTGCGTGTGTGTACAATTTATCAACTATTCATTTGAAGATTCCTCATAAAATTCACAAGCAATATAACTGACAACCCTCTTAACTTCCACACAAGATACAAGTCATTTACGAATCACCCTGAAATTATTTCCTTGTAACCAATAACCGTAACGGACCCTTCAGTCATTTTTATTTTACGACTAACAAGAAGTTTGCATCAAAAAATTACCTACGATGCAATTCGTAATCTCGTTTAGAGAATTTATTTATATTTTTATCAATTTTGTTTTCTATTTTCGTGGTAAACTCTCGCCATAACCGATTTCGAAAGTTGTTCAGAATTACGAAGAGAACAACGGGGAGAAATTACCGTAAGGCATTATTGTTATTTTACGAGTCACGTGACTTATTTATCTCTGTAATGCTGTAGTCCTGTCTTTGTGACGTGGGAGGTTATCGAACCAGTTCATAACAGCTTGCATAATATAAGATTGTTAATATGAGTCTCTTTGCGTTGGATATGTATTGACTCGAGCCGTGGAAATTAGGGGTTAAATTTTTACATAATTTGTTGAGATAAATTCATCTTTACATATTTATACATACATATATATATATATACATATATATATATATATATATATATATATATATATATATATATATATATATATACATATATATATATATATATGTGTGTGTGTGTGTGTGTGTGTGTGTGTGTGTGTGTGTGTATGTATGCAAAGATGAGTTTATCATAATAAATTATGTAAAAATTTAACCCCTAATTTACATGGCTTGAGTTAATATATGTCTAATACAAAAAAATTCATATTAATAATCTAATCTTATATTATATATATATATATATATATATATATATATATATATATATATATATATATATCAGAACATCACATTTTTTCCTTTAATATCAGCCGAGATCGAGTTGCACTTAACGATATCTATTTATTCATTTCCTTCTACATAGCGACGAGTCTATGACCTGTACATGACGCCTCTGCCTTCGGGGACATGAATTCGTAACCTAATATCATCACATCCATCATTTTCGAATATCAAGAGTAATATAAATCTTATGGATTTCCACGGTATCCATAATTCTCCCACGTTACCCGAGACCTTGATAAGCGATGTTACCTGTCCCTATAAAGCAATATAAGTTTTTTACCTGTTTAGATTGGCACACATTCGGGACGTTCCCGTGAGACGGTCATTGGCCCATGCTGTACCCGTAGGTGGGTAGTGCCGTCATTGCACCTCGCGTGGTGTACTGTAGGCATTACTAAAGGCTGTGTGAAGCGTCCATTCAGTTCCTAGCTTCATCCACTTTTTAGCTTTTGACTTTGCACCCGTTTCCGCTTTCTTTTTTGGTTTTGCTGTCCAACACCTCTAACAGTCCCTCCTTTAGATTCTTGTACTTTATCTCCATTATTTCCTGAATTTATCTTGCTATCCAATCACTCCAACTGCCTTTTTTAGTTTTCTGTGAAAGGAAACTATTGTGCCGGCTTTGTCTGTCCACCCGCACTTTTTCTGTCCGCCCTCAGATCTTAAAAACTATTGGGGTTAGAGGGCTGCAAATTGGTATGTTGATCATCCACCCTCCAATCATCAAACAAACCAAATTGCAGCCCTATAGCATCAATAGTTTTCATTTAATTTAAGGTTAAAGTTATCCATAATCGTTCTTCTGGCAACGATATCGATAGGCCACCACCGACCCGTGGGGGCCGCGGCTCATTACATTATACCGAGACCACCGAAAGATATCTCTATTTTCGGTGGTCTTGATTATACGCTGTAGCGGCTGTACAGAAAACTCAATTGCGCCGAAGACACTCCGGCGCATTGTTTACTTCTTTTCACAATCTCAAGCACTGAGTGGTAAAAAGTGCCCACCCTGTGCTTGGCTTGACAGCTTTAATCTCATAAAAATCATGTCAAATCAAATCAAATTTTGTTTGATTTACCGAATGGAAAATTTCATATGGGGGGGAGGGTAGGGGCTGTAAATCACTGTTGAGCAGCAACATATAATTCCATGCACTTTTCCAAGTGAAACCTTATCAGTATTTTTTTTTAAGCCGGACAATAACAGTGTGAAAATGAATAAATGTAATTCCGGACATTTGCAAAAGAATGTTCTGTCATATTTTTTTCCAGAAACTGGGTCACAATCCTGTGCAAAAATGATATAAAGGAATATAATTAAAAATGCTGTTATAAAGCAATATAACTTCGTAAAGTTACAGAATAAAAACTCCATAAATTTTTTTTATAAAAACTGAACAATTAGCAAAAAATAAAAAATATCAATCAGTGAAAAAATATAATTAAATAATGTGAAAATGCTTTTAAAGCAAATATAATTTCGTAAAGTTAGAAAATAAAACTCTCAATTTTTTTAATAAAAACTGAACAATTACCCTTGGAGAAAAAGTTACAAAGATATCATATTATACCCTTTTAACCCTGTGCAAAAATAATATAAAGAAATAAAATTAAAAATGCTTTTATAAAGCAAATATAATTTCGTAAAATTACAAAATAAACCTCTGCTAATTTTGAATAAAAACGGGACAAATAGTCTGTGAGAAAAAGAAACAAAGATATCATATTATACCCTTTTAACCCCATGCAAAAATAATATAAAGGAATATAATTAAAAATGCTTTTATAAAGCAAATATAATTTCGTAAAGTTACAAAATAAAACTCTGCCAATTTTTTAATAAAAAATAGCTGGATAAAAGAAACAAAGATCAGTCTGTGAGAAAATAATATAAAAATATAATTAAAAATGGCCTTATTATGCCTTTTTAACCAAAATAAAACTCTGCAAAAAAAAACTGGACAATTAACCTTGTGCTACAAAAAAAATCTAAAAAAAAAAAAACAATATAATTAAAAGCACGGTTACAAAGCAGCATGACCCCGTACAGTTCCAAAGCAAAACTATAATTGTTTGCTAACAAAAACGGGAAAATTAGTGTCTGTGAAAATCACACGAGGATATCAAGCAACGCCTTCCTAGTCCCTAAACACACCGAGTTATTTAGAAGATGTGTCAGCGCATTTCCAGGAATGCGAAGCTGTTCCGCATCGTCGGCGAAGCTTGACAAACAATTCCGCTTCTCTGGCTTCTTCGCGTGCTTGCAATTGCATTATTTTCCACCCTCGTTTCTTCCTTTAACGACGGCCGCATGCAAATAAGCTGTCTCATGGACAGTGAATGAATGCATGCCACTGGTAATTAACTATTTAACTATTCGGAGGAGAAAGGAAGAGACAGGGATTACCACTGTCTTGCAAGGAAGCATGAAAGTAATGCAATTATTAGCAAGGGTACCTCCCATCCCCACCTCCAAAAAGACCAGTGTAATATGTTGCAGGGGAGGAAATGTTGCAACTGACGGTAACTTCTTTGTGTGAATGCGTGTTTGTTTATGTTAGCGGAATGTCTCAAAAACGATCGAGCGGAATTTGATGAAAATTGGTATATATAAACGTTTGGTGAACGTCTATGTATGATTAAATTTTTGAAGTAATCCAGTCGGGGATTTAGATGTTTTATATATAAAAAGCCCAGCTGGGGGGTAGTGGCGTTACCTACTTCGGCCCCTACCTGCAACCCCTTTCATTCCTTTTACTGTACCTCCATTCATATTCCCTTTCTTCCATCTTATACTTTCCACCCTCTCTTAACAATTGATTCATAGAGTAACATCGAGGTTTTCCTCCTGTTACGCCTGTCATACCTTTTACTGTCAGTTTCTCTTTCAGCGCTGAATGACCTCATAGGTCCCAGTGCTTGGGCTCTGGCCTAATTTCTGTACTCTAGCCCAGTCTGTATATAAAAAAGAATCGTCTACTCTGAACCATTTTCTCACAAAAGTTGATTGGAATTGAAACTGGAATATAGAATTATGCCAAAAGTCAAGCTCTGGGACCTATGGGATCATTCATCTCTGAAAGGGAAATTGACTATCAGAAGGTTTGATCGGTGTAACAGGAAAGCCTTAAAAAACAATTGTTAGAGAGGGTGGAAAGTCAGATGGAAGAAAGAGAATATGAACGGAGGTACAGTAAAAGGAATGAAAGAGGTTGCAGCTAGGGACCGAGGGAACGCCGCAAAGAACCTTAAGTAATGCCTACAGTGCACCACGTGCGTAAAAGTTGATAGTCTCGAGAAGGTCACCTGGTGAATATATAAGTCATGAAACTTTAACTACGGCCCGGTGGTGGCCTGCCCTATATCGTTGCCAGAAGCACGATTATGGCTAAATTTAACCTTAAATAAAATCAAAACAACTGAGGCTAGAGGGCTGCAATTTGGTGTGTTTGATGATTGGAGAGGGGATGATCAACATACCAATTTGCAGCCCTCTAGCCTCGGTAGTTTTTTAAGATCTGAGGGCGGACAGAATAGTTATCTTTTACAGAAAACTAATAAAAATCACGGAATTACAGAAACACATTGCCATGACACTCGCCCAGCTGAGCGCAGTAATTATCCATTACAGCGTCTAATTTTCTAATCATTAGCCACTGTAGTTCCGCTCATTAATTTGTCAAATTGGCGAAGATATGACAGCGATAAATCATTCCTGCATGAAAGGGTCATTGACATTCCAGGTTCCACGGGTCTGGAACGCGGAACTGATAACTTATGAAAAATCTGACAATCTGACAGGACTGAAGATGATAGTTTCGGGTATGATTCAGTATGATTCTCAAACTGGGCGCCGTTTGGGGTGCCACAGTCAGTGCCTATGGGTGCTGCAATTTTGTCATGAGTTTTGTCTCGGCTAGATTATCTCAATGAACATTTGTGAAAAAAATAAAAGTTTGCAGAAGTTTTCATATGATTATTATCACTGTCTCTACTCTAATCATGTTTATCTAATTCTCCTGATATGCTCTTTGTTTGTACAGTATATTTCTGCATGATTTTCGGTTTGAGTATAGATAATTTTATTCATTAAATAAGAAGTTAAATCATCCGATATGGTGGGATGGGGTAGAAGGGGTGTCACGGTAATGCTTACTTTAGTTAGGGTGCCATCACTGAAAAAAGATTGAGAGCCACTGGTGCCAGGTATATCATCGGTTGATTGATTTTCAATCAAGATAAGATCAATTTTTCGATCTTCCGTTGACGCTGGATTACTCTCTGAATTACAAAGTTTCCAATCGTCTATCATCACAAGATAAATGGTTCTTTATCAATCATTTTATGTTTAGGAATGTTAAATCTGACAGCACTTTCATACCTGCTCCCTGGATCTGATCTCCTTAGGAGGGTAGCGCCGTCAGTGCACCCCAAGGTAGGCATTACTTAAGGTCCATTGCAGCGTCCCTCCTGCCCCTAGCTGCAACCTCTTTCATTCCTTTAACTGTACCTCCGTTCATATTCTCTTCCTTCTTCCTGAATTACCACCCTCTCTTACAATTGTTTCACAGTGCCACTGTGAGGTTTTCTTCCTGTTACACCTTTCAATCCTTCTTACTGTCAATTTCCCTTTCAGCGCTGAATGACCTCATAGATCCCACCACTTGGACAGTGGCCTAAATTCTATAATCCAGTCGAATCTGCTTCTGACGTCTCTTGAATTTCAGGTGTATCGGTTTTATTTTATTTCCTCCTATTCATATTTATCTCCTTTTCCTATAACTTTTCTCATTCTTTGCAAATTTATAAGTTAATAGTCTGAAAATTTCAAGAAAGAAAAGAAAAAAATAAACAAGTAACTCGGCGCAATCGAGTTTTCTGTCCGGTGGTGGCCTCAGCCACCGCCCATGAATCTCAGCCACGGTCCGGTGGTGGCCTATGTTGTTGGTAGCTATAGCGCTGCCAGAAGTACGATTATGGCCAATTTTAACCTTTAAATAAAATAAAAACTACTGAGGCTAGATGGATGCAATTTGGTAGAGGATGGATGATCAACATAACAGTTTACAGCCCTCTAGCCTCAATAGTTTTTAAGATCTGAGGACGGACAGAAAAAAAGTGGACGGAATAAAGTGCGGACGGACAGACAAAGCCGGCACAATAGTTTTCTTTTACAGAAGACTAAAAATAAGTTGAAATTCTTTCACGTAAAACACGAGAGACGACAAACTCTGTCACACTGGCAAGAGAAAATTCACTCATTGCTTCAGAAGTTCGTCTTTAAAAAGATGCGCAATTTCTTTGGACCCTAGCGCGGATACCTGATCTCCGTTTAGACTCTCATCGTCATCAGCAGCATCATCATCAATGACCACTGTCATTGTAACGCTAAATGATGACACTGAATCATTCATTCCACAAAGACAAATAGATTTTTGAATCCTGATTTTCGCGAGAGGCTAAAACGTCAGTATTTAAAGGTCTCCCTTTCTCATGCTTTCAGTATTTAAAATCCTAATTACTCATGCTTGCTAGCTGCTTGCAATATTTAAAATCCTACTTACTTGTGTTTGCTTTCTGCTTGCAATATTTAAAATCGTACTCATGTTTGCTTACAATATTTGAAATCTTACTTAATCGTGTTTGCTTGCTGCTTGCAATATTTAAAATCCTACTTACTCATGCTTGCTTGCTACTTACAATATTAAAAATCTTACTCGTGTTTGCTTGCTGCTTGCAATATTTAAAATCTTACTTATTGGTGCTTGCTTGCTGCTTGTAATATTTAAAATTTTACTTACTCGTGTTTGCCTGCTGCTTGCAGTATTTAAAATCTTACTTACTCGTGTTTACTTGCTGCTTGCAGTATTAAAAATCTTTCTTACTCATTCTTGCTTGCTGCTTGCAGTATTTACAATCTTACTCGTGCTTGCTTGCTGCTTGCAGTATTTAAAATCTTACTCAAGCTTGCTTGCTGCTTGCAGTATTTAAAATCTTACTTATTCGTGCTTGCTTACTGCTCGCAATATTTAAAATCCTACTTAATCGTGTTTGCTTGCTGCTTGCAATATCTAAAATCTATCTTAGTCATTCTTGCTTACTGCTTGCAATATTTAAAACCCTACTTACTCACGCTTGCTTGCTTGCGTGACATACAGATAATGCAGTAGTCATTACAAGCACCTGAACCGATTATGAAATTAACAATAGATCGGAATTATTGCTTTAAATTGAGCGTAGGTGGGTGCATTGCGATCTGTTTTTGCAATGATCATTTGCAATAAGATCAGTAATGAACGTTACACACGAGATCATTAATTGTGAAACGAAACACCTACATTAGTATTTAAAAACTGCGAAATGTCATTTGAAAAAATAAGATGTATAATTAATGTTGTACACGAGACTAATATATATATATATATATATATATATATATATATATATATATATATATATATATATATATATATATATATATGTGTGTGTGTGTGTGTGTGTGTGTGTGTGTGTGTGTGTGTGTGTGTGTGTATACATTGAGACACTTATCTCAGTATATATTAACCACAAAACAACACTGAAATTATCATATACCATTTTTCCACCTATTTACCATTTCTACCCCCGTTGATTTATTCCTTGCTTTTAAAAGCAGTCTGACGCGTGCAATTGATTTCCCGACGTTAGAAGCTTCGTGCTTCCACCTGCCGGGACTTCGAAGAAACGTTTAGCACTGAGCTTTCACTTCGTTAATTGTCAAGGTCCTCCATTTTTTGGGACTCTTGATTCCAGGCAGCTGGATCGATTCGGCCCGTTCGGGCAAAATTATTTTCTCGCGTGATGCATTGAGTGTCGGAGGAGGAGGAGGGTGATAATCATTCACTTCTTAGCTTTGGTTTTACTTTTTTTTCTTTCTTTAATCCTTCAGCCGAGGAGGATGATAATTAATCTCTTCTTCGCTTTATTAATGTTTTAATTTCTTTTTTTTTTTCTTTCTTTAAATCTTCAGCTGAGGAGGATGATAATTGTTCACTTCTTAGCTTTATTAATATTTTACTTTTTCTTTCTTTTTTCCTTTCTTTAAATCTTCAGCTGAGGAGGATGAAAATTAATCTCCTCTTAGTTTTGTTTTTGTTTTTCTTTCTTTCTTTCTTTAAATCTTCAGCTGAGGAGGAGGATAATTAATCTCTTCTTGGCTTTATTTTAGTTTGACTTTCTCTTTTTCTTTAAATCTTCAGCTGAGGAGGATGATAATTCACCTCTTCTTAGCTTTATTTTTATTTTCCTTTCTTTCTTTAAAGCCTCAGCTAAGGAGGATGATAATTGTTCACTTTTTAGCTTTATGCATGTTTTACTCTTTCTTTCTCTCTTTAAATCTTCAGCCGAGGAGAATTATAATTAATCTCTTCTTAGCTTTATTAATATTTTACTTTCTTTTTTCCATTATATCTTCAGCTGAAGACCCTTTTGGACAAAGTGCAAAGACCTAATATAAGCCCAAGAAGACTCAAGAGGGAAATCAGCCTTCAAAGAGAGAGAGAGAAGTTTTCCTATAAGGTGATTAATAAATAAATATGGGGGAATAGGAAATGAAACAGATACACCTGAATTCATGAGACGTCAGTAGAAAGCAGAAATGAATTTCCTCCTCGCTTAAACATTCGGAGGTCAGAAGATTCCACAACCGCGCTAGGCACATTTATTCCAAATTTTTGTTGCTGCTAAAATAAAGCTCCTGTTATATTAGAGAAATAACAAGAATGTATTACGTTTTAAGGACTTAATTAATTTATGGTATTCCTTGTTCGTATGCCTTAATTTCACAAAACTATTTATGTTACTTGAAAATTTTCATGGCAAAATATCGTTTCCCGTAGTTCATAATTGGCAAAAACCTTTTATGATGAGAAAATACACACACTGTATATATATATATATATATATATATATATATATATATATATATATATATATATATATATATATATATATATATATATATATATATATATATATATATATATATATATATATATATATATACAGTGATTTGTATATGAGAGGCGATATCCACTTATACCTCTCTTGTGGCCGCGCGGGTTAATGCGTCCCTGTAGTCCTGAGTTCCTGTCCATCGCTGGTTCGAGCCCACGGGACGGCGTACTTATTATCAACTAAAAATTCCCCTTCGGTAACATATATGAAAATATATTACTTCCGAGGTAGAGCGAATTGGATATTAAAGGACGTTTGTAGCTTAATGCTTGTATATGAATCACGGTGATGTGATAAAAACTTCATATATATATATATATATATATATATATATATATATATATATATATATATATATATATATATATATATATATATATATATATATATATATATATATATATATATATATATATATATATATATATATATACAGGACACTTTGTATCCTTACATCGTCACAAAATATTTAAATTTCCTGAAAGCTTTGACGTCAAGATATCATTTCCCACATTTCATAAAATACCAAAAAAAAAAAAACCTTGATGAAGAGAAAATACCTACATAATTGCTTTATACCGTTTCGTAATTGCTAGATGCAATACAGTGAAGCTGAGCTTCGTGGGCGTTGTGCAATATAATTCTGCGTTGGCAGTTCTGTCATAATGACTGGGAGATTATACCTTGTCTATTTATAGAAAAAAATTTATTTTATTTTTCTTATGTGTTGGAAAAAAAATTTCTATATTTTTCAATTGTATTTTCTTCTTCTGCATTTATTTATTAATTATCCGAGTTCTGAGTTCCTTGAATATTAAGAATTCAAGTTCGCTCTGAGATTAAATACGGCTTTAATATTTTGAAACTGTTATCAGTTAGTTTCTGACAGTTCATGCAAAATTAACATTCTTCCAGTGACAAATACCCCACAGCGGGGCTAGCGCCGTCAGTGCACCTCATGCGGTGCGCTGTAGGCATTACCTAAGGTTCTTTGCAGCGTGCCTCAGGCCCCTAGCTGCAACCCCTTTCGTTTCTTTTTATTTTACCTCCTTTCATATTCTCTTTCTTCCATCTTCCTTTCCGCCGTCTCCTAACAATCGATTCATAGTGCAAATTTCCGTTTCAGCGCTGAATGACCACATAGATCCCATTACTTGGCCTTTGGCCTAAATTCTATATTGAGTTCTATACAAGGAAGAATACTCACTGAAGCACGAGTCTTGAAATGGAGAAACTAATACACAGTTATGTATGGGTACAAATATATTTAAAAATAAATCTCTACAGACAGCTTCCGGGAATCTGTTCGATTCTGAAAAGGTGAATCGAACAGATTCCCGAACGCTCTGTGAAGAGATATACTTTTAAATATATTTGTACCCCGTGGATTTGTTTCTCCATTCTTATAATGATGAGATCTGACGCAGTTTTCACAATATACTGAGATGATTGTTATCTGAATCCTGCTTGAAGCATTCCACGTAATCCGTACATCGGAACACTATCAATAATTACAGTCTTATAACCAGTTTCAGTCCAAGTGTAATTACACAATATCACTACAGAACAAAACCCAGGGGGCGCCTTGGAAAGTATATCAGTTATTACAGTCCTGAATATAGAGTTTGAGCCAGAGGCCAAGCGCTGGGACCTATGGGGTCATCCAGCGCTGAAACGGAAATTAACAGGAAAAAGGTTTGAAAGGTGTAACAGGAGGAAAACCTCAAAGCAGTTGCACTATGAATCAATTGTTAGGAGAGGGTGGAAAGGAAGGTGGACGAAAGAGAATATGAAAGGAGGTACAGTAAAAGGAATGAATGGGGTTGGGGCTAGGGGCCTCAGGGATGCTGCAAAGAACCTTAAGTAATGCCTACAGTGCATCACATGAGGTGTACTGACGGAACTAGCTCCCTACAGGAACAATATACATGACAATATACCTAGAAAATTGTTATCTGAACCCTACTTGAAACATTTCACTTTGATCCTTATAACAGGAACGCAATATCAATTTCTACAGTCCTCTAGCCAATTAACGAAACAATCAGGAGTAATTATACAATATCACGAAGGAATAAAACCCAGTGGGCGGTTCAATCCCGCCTAAATATACTCTAACGTCCTGGCAAAGTCGATTACTGGACTTCCAGAGCCAACATAACTCTTCCCCGAAGTACGGAAGGACTTTGCCCCGGCTGAGATTACCTCAGGTGCTAAACTTTGGCCCAGGTAGGAACTTCCTCCGGCGTGATGTGATTTTACGATGAGGACTTACTTCTGCAGTTAAATCACCCTTCAGAATCTCCCTTCAGAGGAGTGATCCACGTATTATGAATCCCCGTACGGGCATGGGGCCGTCAGTAAACCTCACGCGGTGCACTGTAGGCAATGCTTACGGTTCTTTGCAGCGTCCCTTCGGCCCCAAGCTCCAACCCCTTTCATTCCTTTTACTCTACCTCCGTTCTCATTCTCTTTCTCACGTCTTACTCTCCTCAGCCTTCTCCTAAAGATTGTTTCATAGTTGCAACTTCAAGTGTTTCCTGATGGTTAAGCCTTTAGAACTTGTTTATTCTCGATTTCCGTTTCAGCGCTGAATGACCTCATAGGTCCCAGAGCTTGGCCTTTGGGCTAAATTTTATATTTCATTCCGTTCCATGTATTATGGATAGGCACAGAAAAGAGATGGTTTCAAATCCGGTAAATATTAATAATAAACGGAATGAGATAGACGCAATTATCATGTATTATTTACCAGTTTTTTATTTTTTTCCGTTAGAAACCACAGGAAAAAAAAAGTTGGTTTCAAATCCGGACAATTATTAGCTCACAGAATGTGAAACAACTCTCCTTTTTTTAGTTTTCTGTAAAAGAAAACTATCGTGCTGGCTTGTATGTCCATCCGCACTTTATTCTGTTCGCACTTTTTCTGTCCGCCCTCAGATCTTAAAAACTACTGAGGCTAGAGGGCTGCAAATTGGTATGTTGATCATCCACCCTCCAATCACCTAACATACCAAACTGCAGCGCTCTAGCCTCAGTAGTTTTTATTTTATTTTAGGTTAAAGTTGGCATAATCGTGCTTCTGGCAACGATATAGGATGCACCACCACCGGGCCGTGATTAAAGTTTCATGGGCCGCGGTTCATACAGCGTTATACCAAGACCACCGAAATATGGATCTGTTTTCGGTGGCCTTGATTATACGCTATAGCGGCTGCACAGAAAACTCGATTGCGCCGAAGACACTTCGGCGCATTTTTTACCAATTTGTGGTAGGCACCAAAAAGAGGTGGTTTCAGATAGATGGTCGTCATCAGAGAGTAAAGGTTTCTTTATAGAAACCATAGAAAAATAAGAGTTGGTACCAAAGGAAGTAGCTTATTATTTTACCTGATTTGAAACCAACCCTTCTTTTAGATTTATCTGATTTGAAGCCAACACTTCTTTTAGGGTTTCTAGAAAGGGTAACTTATTAATTTACCTGATTTGAAGCCAACCCTTCTTTTAGATTTACCTGATTTGAAGTCAACCCTTCTTTTAGGGTTTCTAGAAAGGGTAACTTGTTAATTTACCTGATTTGAAGCCAACCCTTCTTTTAGATTTACCTGATTTGAAACCAACGCTTCTTTTAGGGTTTCTAGAAAGGGTAACTTGTTAATTTACCTGATTTGAAGCCAACCCTTCTTTTAGATTTACCTGATTTGAAACCAACGCTTCTTTTAGGGTTTCTAGAAAGCATAACTCATTACTTTACCTGATTTGAAGCCAACCCTTCGTTTAGGGTTCTAGAAAGGATAACTGATCACTTTACCTGATTTGAAGCCAACCCTTCGTTTAGGGTTTCTAGAAAGGATAACTGATCACTTTACCTGATTTGAAGCCAACCCTTCGTTTAGGGTTTCTAGAAAGGATAACTCATTACTTTACCTGATTTGAAGCCAACCCTTCGTTTAGGGTTCTAGAAAGGATAACTGATCACTTTACCTGATTTGAAGCCAACCCTTCGTTTAGGGTTCTAGAAAGGATAACTGATCACTTTACCTGATTTGAAGCCAACCCTTCGTTTAGGGTTCTAGAAAGGAAACATCGCTGTCTAATGATAACGATATCTGTCTCGACCTCCTCCTTCCGCGTATCTACAAAAGCAACTCTGCATTTCAGATATTCAAAAGAGGCTCTTTTTCATCATGGTCAAAAAGTTTCAGGGAAAGAAATCGAGGCTTGTACTGATTACCCAGAAGGAGTTGAAACTATTTTGATCATGAAAGTTCAACTTTTCACTTTCCTCTGCTCTGCAGCACCGTCGTACATATTTCAGTAATATTTTAAAATAATCCTCATCCTCTTTACAGTTTCATTCCAACAAAGAACCGCAAGCCACATTGCATTGCCACATAAATCATTTCAACTCGTCCATTTTCTGCTAGGAAAAATAATTAGAGTAATGCTATTTGCAATAACAACGATGCAGTTTATCACGGAATATTATATTTTTTTTATAAGCTGTACTGAAACACAATCCGATCCCAGATATCCGAACATCACATAATTGATAACACAATTCTTCGCTACTTTGCAACATTGCATGCTATCAATAATACTGTGCAAAGGGATATAAAGGATTTAAATGACAAAGGCTTATGCCATCGAGAATTTAAAACATTATATTTATGTTTCTGATACTAAAGAATTTTTTTGTTTTATTTTCTCTTAACGGAAAACTTTGTCGAAACAAGTTACTGTTTAGCAGAAATGGAGGATGTAAATGATATGATAAAATTTAAGATTTCATCATAATATTTTCATTTTATTCTTATTTCACTCGAAAGTTTTCAGGCTATCTGATTTGTATATATATTTTAATTCGACGATGAAAGAGAGGGGAAAATATATGTCAGGAGAAAACAGTATTAATCGGAGGGTATTATGCACTAAAGCTGCTAGGTATTTGTGACTTTAATGTTAAAAGCTCTGAAACCTCTTGAGAGAAATTCTGACTTTCACAAGAGAGAGAGAGAGAGAGAGAGAGAGAGAGAGAGAGAGAGAGAGAGAGAGAGAGAGAGAATCAAATATTCGTAAATATCTCTTTCTCTTTATTAAGCTTTTAGTGATTTTAATGGAGTTAGATATACAGACACATATATGTTTTTATGTATGTGTATATATATGTGTGTGTGTGACTATGTAATGGTTTCTGTTAAAACAGAATTCCATCAAATATAAGGGAGCCCATAGAAACGCCAAATTGTGGAAAATAAAGGCTATATTTCAAAGACCAAACTGTCTCCCTCCTCAGGCAAATATTTGCCTGAGGAGAGAGACAGTTTGGCCTCTGAAATATAGCCTGTATTTTCCACATTTTGGCCTTTCTATGGGCTCCCTATATATTATATATAAATATATATATATATATATATATATATATATATATATATATATATATATATATATATATATATATATATATATATATATATATATATTATATGCATATAATACAGTATTATTTAAAGCTATTTGTACTGAATAAATCCTTTTGCTTAATAGATAAAATACATATTAATAAGCGTCACAGTACTTTTTTCAGATTATAATCATACTCATAATATTTCACTAATTATATAAATACCCTTACTTGATAAAAACGGATTTAATAAAATGACACATTCCATCATTAAAATTTAATTTTTAACCAAGCGAGATTAAATCCCTTTATGATAATGAAAATAGTATTTAGTTTTTGTTTAAATATAAAATGGCGTTGACAAGTCAAAGTATTATTTGTTCATTGTTGAAAATGTAACTTAGAGGGAATTGTTTGAAGGTAATAAAGGTGGTATTATTACATTGCTAATTTGACGATGATAAATCATTTTTGCATATTGTACTACTGCTTAGTGCCAATGATTTTAATGTAGTCAAAATTAATACACACGGTATTTAAAAGCATCCATCTCTCTCTCTCTCTCTCTCTCTCTCTCTCTCTCTCTCTCTCTCTCTCTCTCTCTCTCTCTCTCTCTCTCGAATATATACCTCTTTCTCCTGATTATATATGATTAGTCTATTATTGTCCATTGCCAATGACTTTATGGTAATCAAAATGATTAAATAGGGACCTTAAAGGTACCCCTGTTGGTTTTCTCTCTCTCTCTCTCTCTCTCTCTCTCTCTCTCTCTCTCTCTCTCTCTTGATAACTTGATTTTTCTGTAACTTAAAATTCCTGAATGGCAGTTTCATTGCAAGTGAAGAATTATTTTTTTTCCTGTAAATTATTTGTTCTATACTCCTTACCTGTCGTAGCCATTCGTGCAGCTGTCTAAACAGGCACTTGGAAAAGAGTCAGTGCACTTGTCAGGTGGGGCAGCTGTCTGAACAAACACCTGCTAGACCAGACTTTCGAAATTATTATTATTATTATTATTATTATTATTATTATTATTATTATTATTATTATTATTATTATTATAACTGAAACATCCATACAAAGCAAGACCTCTCTCTGAACAGCCATTTTGAAAGAGAATGGAATGGCATAATAGAGTTTAGGCCAAAGGCCAAGCACTGGGACTTATGAGGTCATTCAGCGCTGGAAAGGAAATTGAGAGTGGGTAGGTTTGAAAGGTGTAACAGGAGGAAAACCTCAAAGCAGTTGCACTTTGAAAATAACTGTTAGGAGAGGGTGGACAGCAAGATGGAAGAAAGATAATATGAAAGGAGGTACAGTAAAAGGAATGAAAGGGGCCGAAGGGACGCTGCAAAGAGCCTCTAGTAATGCCTACAGTACACCCCTTGAGGTGCGCTGGAAAAAGAATGAAAGCCAACCAGAACACCTGTTCCACCAGACATTTCAAAAAAAAAAAAAAAAAAAAGAGAGAAAGAGCGGAGGAAGCACTTGAGCGAAGGAGAATGTCCTACCCTGACACACAGCAATTTTAAGAGAATGAAGACAGGAATTTCCTCTGGCGGGGGGGCGGATGGGGGCGGCGTGGATTTTTCCTGCAGTGCTGCTCATTTATCACTGGCTGTCATACCCACTAAGACTCGGGGAATTAGGTACCATTATTCCTCCTTCTTCTTCTTCCTCCTCCTCCTCCTCCTCCTCCTCCTCCTCCTCCTCTTCTTCTTCTTCTTCTTCTTCTTCTTCTTCTTCTTCTTCTTCTTCTTCTTCTTCTTTATGTGTCTCCGACAAGTGGAGTTTTGTGGGTCTCTCTCATTACAAATCAAAATGAGATCTCCGCCATAATGGGGTCGTTACCAGCGCTCGCTCGTTTTCTTCAGATTTTTCTGCACAGAAAACGGGATATATGCGATTCTTTTATTTGCAATTGCCTTATTGTCAAGATAATTTCCCCCTCAGCCGCACATTATTCTCTTAACAGCGAGTTTTTAATACCAGAGAGAAAGAAGGATTCATTGTGGTCTTCAAGTCCCCACCACTTTGTCATTAAAGATTAAATATTAGTATTTTATGCTTACTGCATTATTATTATTATTATTATTATTATTATTATTATTATTATTATTATTATTATTATTATTATTATTATTATTATTATTATTGAAGAAACAAATCCACAGTTGTGTATATGTACATATATTTAAAGGAAAAGGGAATCAATAGATTCCAGAAAGCTATTGTCCAGATTTTTAAAAATATATGTACATATACATAACTGTGGTTTGTTTCATTTGAACTCATGGTACTATGAGTATATTATTATTATTATTATTATTATTATTATTATTATTATTATTATTATTATTATTATTATTATTATTATTATTCAGACGATGAACCCTATTCATATGGAGCAATCCCACCAAAGGGCCATCGACTTGAAGTTCAAGCTTCAAAGAATATTATGGTGTTCATTCGAAAGAAGTAACAGAAGGTAATGGGAAATAAAGAAAGAGAAGATCAGTCATTAGAAAATCAGATAATATACAAATTGAAAGATAAATAAATAAATGAAAAAGTAAGTAAATTATAAAAATATAAAAAAATTGTTTTAGGGTAGCAATGCATTGCATCTTCGCTCGAACTTCTGAAGTTCCAATTGCAATGCAATATTGACGTTGATGAGTGATACATAAAAATAATCTTTACCACTTGTCATTAACGATTATTCAGTGCATCGCTTCATTGACGTTTAAGAAATCTTTTACGAAGAATCACATGTCCTGATTGAGTCTCGATCAATATCAGTATGACCTTAGTCTGCCACTTCTAATTGATGAGTAAATTTTCTTCAATTTACCAGAATAAAGAAAGAGACTTTTATAATGGTGACGAATGCCGATGATTTGACTGCAGTCAGTTCTTTGGGGATATATTATTCTGTAGCTTCATCATTCATTTTTAGTTTTCTGTAAGAGAAAACTGTTGTGCCGGCTTTGTCTGTCCGTCCGCTCTTTATTCTGTCCGCCCTAAGATCTTAAAAACTACTGAGGTTAGAGGGCTGCAAGTTGGTATTTTGATCATCAACCTTCCAATCATCAAACATACCAAATTTCAGCACTCTAGCCTCAGTAGTTTTCATTTTATTTAAGGTTAAAGTTAGCCATAATCGTGCTTCTGGCAACGATATAGGATAGGCCACCACCTGGCCATGGTTAAAGTTTCATGGGTCGCGGCTCACACCGAGACCACCGAAAGATAGATCTATTTTCGGCGGTCATGATTATACGCTGTAGCGGCTGTACAGAAAACTCGATTGCGCCGAAGAAACTTCGGCGCAATTTTTACTTGGTCAATTTTTTTTATTACATTTGTTGTTCGGTCAATCCTTGACCAAATTACAAATTCAGAGACAACCAGAATTTTTTCCTACACTCTTATATGAGTCAGGAATGATATTTGTGATATATTCAGAATGTTGTTATTGTTAACAAATTATACAGAAAAATTCGGAAAAATCGTTGCTTTTACATCATGAAATTGAATGAGAAATAATCCAGTGCTCCAGGCCTGAAAACTAAAATCCTGATGTGAAGGTACTCTGATTGGCATCAATCAATCAATCAATCACTCCCTGTGGCACCCTAGGGGATGCATAGGGCCTCGATGAACTCAGACCACCACATTCTGTCCTGGGCTAAATCCTCAAGATCTCTCCGACACTCAGATCCTGCTTCCGGCCTCATTGTCCTCAACCATATATCTGTTAAGTGTGAAGGTTTTAATTTTCCAATAGTATGTTAATCAGAAAAATATTAGGAATTAACGGGAGGGATCGGATATCAAATAACAGAATTAGAGAAGTAACGGGATTGCAACCGGTCGATGAGTATGTTAGGTTCTTGTGCTGGAAGTGGCTAGGCCATGCGTATAGAAGACAGGGATTAGAGAAGTAACAGGATTACAGCCGGTCGACGAGTATGTTAGGTTCTCGCGCTGGGAGTAGCTAGGCCATGCATATAGAAGACAGGGATTAGAGAAGTAACGGGATTGCAGCCGGTCGATGAGTATGTTAGGTTCTCGTGCTGGAAGTGGCTAGGCCATGTGTATAGAAGACAGGCCCCTGTCTTCTATACGCATGGCCTAGCCACTTCCAGCGCAAGAACCTAATATACTCATTGACCGGTTGCACCCGTTACCCGTTACTTCTCCGATTCTGCTATTTGATATACGAGCCCTCCCATTAATTCCTAATATTCTTCTGATTAACATACTATTGGAAAATTAAAACCTTCACACTTAACAGAGATTTGGAAACGAACTAGACCTCTCTGATTTGGGAAAGAAATTCATTCTGTTTAGCAATCAGTTTTACAAAAGAGAGAGGTAAACGCTCAATCACAAAGGCCTTTATGCAGTAAATTAGAAAGGCGAACGTTTTCCCCTCTCAAAAAACATTCACACTCACTCACTCACTCACTCACTCACTCACTCACACTCATCATTATTCAGCAACTGATTGCCGCTACCCGCTTGCCAATGTTAATTCATTTAATTTTTTTTTCTTTTTTTAGCTTTTTCATCAGGCGTTATGACATCACTTCCCTGCGCCCATCAATAACCCGCTTTTTGAAATTCCGACAAGATTCATTTCTCATCCCCACCCCGAGTTTGATGATCAATGATTCCTTAATTCCCAAAAATTCCCGTCCTCAAAGAGAATATTCCAACTGCGAAAAAAAAATCGGAATATTAATGCGGTGTGTTATTGGGCCACGCGGCAATTCGGGAATGTCAAATGGTGACATTAATCTCGATTCCGAGTTAGAGAGAGAGGCTGAAAAAGGCTTCGAAAAGGAATAATTATTTTTATAGAATATTTCTTTTTTTAAGTAGATGTAGGAGCTCCGATTGAAACTTAATTAATAAAAGTTAATGAAGGTGAATTGATTTAAAGATCTTTTAGGGATTCGGGCCAATACGGATAAAAATTTTATGAGTTTTTAAAATAATTTTTAAAATAGAGACTGAAAAATAAGTAAAAATTGAGCCAAAGTTTCTTCGGTGCAATCGAGTTTTCCGTACAGCCGCTACAGCGTGTGTAATCAAGGCCACCGAAAATAGATCTATCTTTCGGTGGTTTCGGTATAATGCTTTATGAACCGGTGCCCATGAAACTTTAACTATGGCCCGGTGGTGGCCTATCCTATATCGTTGCCAGAAGCAAGATTATGGCTAACTTTAACCGTAAATAAAATAAAAACTGCTGAGGAGGCTAGAGGGCTGTAATTTTGTATGTTTGATGATTGGATGGTGGATGACCAACATACCAATTTGCAGCCCTCTAGCCTCAGTAGGTTTTAAGATCTGAGGGCGGACAGAAAAAATGCAGGCTGAAAAAAGTGCGGACAGAAAAAAGTCCGGACCGACAGACAAAGCCATCTCAATAGTTTTCTTTTACAGAAAACTAATGCTAATTTTTTTAAATAATTTTTTAAGTAGATCCTGAAGCTCCTTTCATAACCTGATTAAAAACTGATTAGGATGAATTGATTTAAAATTTTTTTTATAAAGATTCAGGGAAATACAGATAAAAATAAAATTAA
>NC_089750.1:934207-939207 GCF_040412425.1 Macrobrachium rosenbergii | reverse complement strand
TTTTTTCATCCTTTGATGAACAAAAACTTGGAATAATACCCTTTACTTAAACCGCTGCAAAATTTATATTTTTTGAGGTATTCTCAGTGTAATTATGATTATAATGTTGATAAAATCATGAAATAATAGCTAGTATTCATCTCTCGACGAACAAAAGCTTAGAATACGCTTTTGTTAAATCGTATAAAAATAATGTTTTATTTTTTTATTACTGAATTTCATAAAAGCCTTAAATGCAAAAAAAAAAAAAAAGTTTGGTCAGGCCTTCTGATAAGTAAAGTCCATAAGTCACAACGACCTTAAATTATAACCTACAGTTTAATTTTTTTTTTTTTTAGGTATCTTACAGCTAACAGCATATTCCGCATAGTCCCTAACCAACATTAAACTACACTTTACACTTTGCATTCAACCTGGCAGATCTATTCTGCCCTCAAATGGAAAACTGCAGTATCTGCAAAATTTCCGAAATTGAGATCTGCCACCTATTGGGCTCGTGAAACACTAATACACAAATCACTGCAGTTTCAGAATGATTCTTCAACGCTTTCCGCGAGTAATTAGAGGGTCCCATTTGCAGTATCTGCAAAATCAGTAGTAAGGCAAGGGTGCAACTACCATTCTTCTCGATTTTGTATTTTTGCAGATACTACAGTCTTCCATTTTAGGGCAGCATTGACAGATTTTTTACATTTAAAATGGTAGTCAGGTAAAAAAATAAAATAAGGGTATTTGTATAACCGAAAGGTACAGAAATCCATTAAGTTTAAGTTCATTAAGTTCAAGCGATATTGTACTTTTTTTGCTTGCTCTTTTGCTTGCTTTAAACAAGACCAACTAATTAGACAACCAGCTAATGCAAGGCATTATCCCACGCCAATAATCTTTCATATATTTTTTAGATATCACATAGCTAACAGCAATTCTGCACAGTCTATATCAAGCTTAATTTACAGTCAGAGTTCATTACAGAAATCCATTGACAGATATAAATGACACCTGAAATGACAGCCTGACAAAAAATAAGGTCATTAATATAGACGAAAAGTACAGAAGTCCATTAAGTTCGTGTTCATTAAGCTGTGGTGTCGTCGTATTTCTTTTGCTTGCTTAGACAAGACCCACTTATGAGAAAGCTAGTGTGCTAATGCAAGGTATTACCCCGCGTCGATAATTTGGTACCACTCCTCGTGAGAACTGGGTACCTCACCAACTGTGAACGGGTATCGACCGAATTCCCTTGAAAGCGCGTTTAAAAGGACCACGGGATCCGCCTGTTGTTTTGGCAGGTCGATGGAGAACATTTCCGGGAATTGTGGGTGGCAGGGTACAATAGAAAAAAGCGGAATTGTTTTCGGAAATAAATATACCTTGGCTTGAATGGGTTTGGAGTTTTGTAGGTAATTATTGTAGGTTTGTGTGCATATATGTATGTATGTATTATATATATACATATATATAATACATATATATACACATAATATATATATATATATATATATATATATATATATATATATATATATATATATATATATATATATATATATATATATATATATATATATATATTATATATATATATATATATATATATATATACATATCACTTATCAAGAACAAAGTCCTTTACTGGCAACTGAAAACAGATACGCCCTTGATCAGTCAACTCTTACCAAAAGAAAACAATAACAATTCCTTTACTAAATTATCCCCAACAACCTAACAACATACCTTGCACAACATAAGCAACATCGCATTCCATTACATTCAACAACTCTTTCAAATCAACTGTGAATTGCAATCCAAACCATTGTACATTTGCAACAGTAGAACCCCATCGCGCTCTGAGGATTTATAACCTTCCATTCCTTACAGGTCTGTTACGCTACGAGACAAATTCATATCCATCAATTTAATATCTGAATTAATGAGTGCAGCTGCAGATACTAATGGCAGGAAATTCGA
The DNA here is from genome assembly GCF_040412425.1 of Macrobrachium rosenbergii. NCBI lineage: Eukaryota > Metazoa > Arthropoda > Malacostraca > Decapoda > Palaemonidae > Macrobrachium > Macrobrachium rosenbergii. Next base: position 937,239 of record NC_089750.1, on the reverse strand, counting down.
AAATCCTGGTGACGGATGGTGGGGCTTCCGCCGTGCATCGCCTGAGAAGTAAGTGTGACGAATATTTTAGTTTCAATCCAGCGTGACGCATTACAGGTAGGTAAAGTTGATTAGATGTGGTACCTGATTTGGTACCTGATTGCTTCATGGGTGTCGTTTGGTTTTATATTTGCAAACAGAAAGATGGACACTCTTTTTGATGACTGATTTTAGTTTAACATTTACTGATATGTTGTTATAACCTAGTTTTATGAAGAAAAAACTCAGTGTTTAAGTAAAAAAGTCAAAAACCGTTTCAAAACACACACACTACAACCACACACACACACACACACACACACACCCACCCACCCACCTACACACACACACACACACACACACACACACACGTCCATTTGTCAACAGTCACTTTTACTTTTAAAATTTCTAATACTTTGATGAATTTTTAGATCATTTACTACAAAAAGTGTTACATTTCTTTGTTAGTATACTTACAATTGCCATATCTTATTATTTCTTTTTGTTTTCAATTATTTTTTAGTGTTTTTTTTCATTTTTCATTAGAGATATATTGAGAGATACAGCTCTCTCTCTCTCTCTCTCTCTCTCTCTCTCTCTCTCTCTCTCTCTCTCTCTCTCTCTCTCTCTCTCTCTCTCTCTCATCTTCTCTTGCTTGTAATTTTGATAAGATGATGAGATCGACAAGACATAATAAGCGTATAAATATGTATTTATGTATGCATAGATGTATATATTCATATGTATATATATATATATATGCATATATATATATACATATATATTTCACATATATATATATCTCGACATATTCATTGCAATATATATATATTCATATGTAATCAAAGGGAAATATATATATATATATATATATATATACACATGCGTACATTACATATTTCACATATCGCGTCTCGAGAATTTACCAATCATGGGAAAGAAACGAAAGAGAGAGAAGAAGAGAAGAGAAAGATCTTAATAATTTGGTTTTCCAATCAAAAATAAAAGAGAAGACTTGGGGGAAACTGAGTGAGTAACTTTCACTCAAATTGCCCTGAAGTTTCCTAATGGATATCGATTTGAATTTGGTCTATATTCATGAGATTTAGCAGAAAAAGAAAAAAAACTTTGATTGAAGCCAAATTAACTTCTCCGCCGTCTCACGAAAATTCCTAAAATTCAATTAATCTTATTTTCGAATATTTATTCATTATAGTATTCTGAGAAATGGTTTATTTCATTGTAATGAGTAATGTTTTTTCTATCTGGCTATTCCCAGAATAAAATAATTTTTATTATTATGGTGGGTATTGTATTTCTCTTTATGGTAATTTCTTTTTAATCTCTTGAACATCGAAAAATATTTCGAGGGTTATACAAATATGTTCAATGGTATATATATATATATATATATATATATATATATATATATATATATATATATATATATATATAAAATATAAATATATATGTATATATCTATCTATCTATATATATATATATATATATATATATATATATATATATATATATATATATATATATATATATATATATATATATATATATATATATATATATATGAATAATTTCATCACATCCCCGTGATTCATATACAACGTTAAGCTGCAAACATAACATATGTGAAAATATATTATTTCCGAGGTAGAGGAATTGGATATTAAAGGACATTTGCAGCTTAATATATATATATATATATATATATATATATATATATATATATATATATATATATATATATATATATATTGAAGAAGAAATATAATTCCTGCAATAATAATAAAAAAGCAAGTTATTCTGGGAATAGTCTGATGGAATACGTTGCTTATTGCAATCAAATAAACCATGTAAATATATATATATATATATATATATATATATATATATATATATATATATATATATATATATATATATATATATACATAATTAATATAAATTTTGCTGATGTTAAAATTTTCGAAAAACAAAATTAACCTTGCAAAAGACACTGCCAAGGAAAATAAATATTTTTGCAAGTCCCTATCAATGAGAGAAATAATATCTGACAGAGTACAATCACCAACAATTAGCCACAGAACAAAAGTCCTTGTTAACAAAAAATAAAAGGGCACATCGAATACATTCGAAAACGAAAATTCCATTACCTATCAAAAAAAAAAAAAAAAACAAGACCACTACATTCTGAAATAACTTCAGCGATAAGAAACTTCAAACTAATCACGAAAAAAGAGATTCGAGCTAAAATAAGTGAAAGGAACAGTTAATGAAGTTTTGAAGAAGTTCCCAAGGAAGAGAGAGAGAGAGAGAGAGAGAGAGAGAGAGAAGTTCATTCTGGCTCAACTCGAAGTTTTCCCTCTCGGTGGATCTCATGAATATATATGATATTAAAATGGGCATCCATTCGGAAACATCTGAAAGGAGGAGGAGGAGGAGGAGGAGGAGGAGGAGGAGGAGGAGGAGGAGGAGGAGGAGGAGGAGGGAGGAGGAGGAGGAGGAGGAGGAGGAGGAGGAGGAGAATTTCTTTGTTCTTAAAAGCATGACTAGTGGTTTAAAATCTTCTTTGTTCTTAATTGGATAACTCTTTAAAGTCTCTCTCTCTCTCTCTCTCTCTCTCTCTCTCTCTATATATAATATATATATATACATACACATATACATACATATATAAATAGATACATTACACATATATATATAAATGCATACATACACATATATATATATATTATAAATGCATATATATGAGAGAGAGAGAGAGAGAGAGAGAGAGAGAGAGAGAGAGAGAGAGAGAGAGAGAGAGAGAGAGAGAGAGAGAGACTATATTCAACAGAAAAAGAAGGCATACTTATGCACATAAAATCTCATACTCCCGTAAGTATTATGCCATAAGGAATATTAAAAGCACACAAGACCAGTTCATTGCAATATATCTGTTACCTATATTTCTTTACATTTATTTGAACAGCAGTAATATCTAAAACCTTCTTCCACAC
>NC_089750.1:909207-929207 GCF_040412425.1 Macrobrachium rosenbergii | reverse complement strand
CAGGGGTAAGTGTTACGTCTTGTTGACGAGCATAGGTACTTGAGTAGATAAGTATCTCACATATACAAATCTTTTCTAATGTGTTTTACGCCTTTGTTTTACACTTTTCAGCCGTTTATTTCTAAGTGGTTTCGTGTGTAGTTAGATATTTATAGCATGGTATCAAAACATCTATACACAGAGGCATACGCTATCAAATACAAACACGCATATATATATATATATATATATATATATATATATATATATATATATATATATATATATATATATATATATATATATATATATATATATATATATATATATATATATAATATACACAGTATATATAAATAAATGTTTGTACGTTTGTGCGTTATGGAAATCCGCATCGCTTGACCAATGTAGGCAAAATTTGGCATGTGGCCATCATTTGACCCAACTTACATCATAGGGTACGTTTCAAACCGGTACCCTCTTCCTCTTCCCCTTCCCCCATCCCCCTACCCTCTTACCTTTGCAACATATGTGGTAACCGCTTGACTGATGTAGACAAAATTTGGCAAGTGGCCATCATCTGTCCAAAATTAGGTAATAGGGTAGGTTTTCATATTTGTAACCCATTCCCCTTCTCCTTCCACCTACCCCCTTCCCTTTGTAACTTATGTGGTAAATAAACTCTACGGGTTTATCATACCTCATTTCATGTACTCGAGACCATAGGAATTTATTATTAAAAACGCTTTTCTTTCCTATAATTAATAATTCTGTATCAATGTTTGTGTTTGGGTTTAGTTGGGATGTGTTTAGGTGTTTAGGTTTAGTAAGGGGTGTGTTTAGATCAGTGGTGGGTAAATGGGACAGTCACCACAATAATACCTGTTTAAAAGGGACAGTCACCACAGTGATACCTGGATAAAATGGACAGTTACCACAGTAATACCTGGATAAAAGGGGCAGTCAGCACAGTAATACATGGATATAAGGGACAGTCAGTAGAATCATACCTGTATAAAAAGAACAGTTACCACAGTAATACCTGGATAAAAGGGACAGTCAGCACAGTAATTCTTGGATAAAAAGGACAGTCACCACAGTAATTCTTGGATAAAAGGGACAGTCACCACAGTAGTACCTGGACAAAAGGGACAGTCACCACAATAATACATGGATAAAAGGGACAGTCAGTGGAATCAAACCCGTTTAAAAGGAACAGTTACCACAGTAATACCTGAACAAATGAACAGTCACTACAGTAACATATGGACACATGGGACAGTCAGCAAAGTCATATTTGGATAAAATGGACAGTCAGCACAGTAATTCCTGGATAAAAGGAACAGTCAGTAAAAGGAGGTGCAGGAAAAATTTTCTGAGTCCTTCAGAGTTTTCCTGGGCAGTACCAGGTTGGTCAGCTAGTAGGCTATTACACTATGTGTGTGTGTGTGTGTGTGTGTGTGTACGTACAAGACTATGCACATGAATTTTAAAAGCATTATATTTCTCTTTCTTTCTCTTGGTGCGAGCACGGCATATCCAAAGGCGTATTTATTATTCAGGAGCATAAATTCTAGACATGATTCAGTTCAGTTCTGTTCAACAAAATGTAAGCTTATGCATTTCCCATCTCTCTCTCTCTCTCTCTCTCTCTCTCTCTCTCTCTCTCTCTCTCTCTCTCTCTCTCTCTCTCTCTCTCTCTCTCTCTCGCAGTTTATGTTCCGTGTCTAGGGACCTCTTGCTTTTGAAATATCTTGTATGTATGTATGTATGTATGTATGTATGTATGTATGTATGTATGTATGTATGTATGTATGTATACATATACACATATACATATCTTTGTGTGTGTAATGTACTGCATGACATTTAATGATATATAATAACATTTAAAGAATATGAAGGTGAAATATAGATATACTAAATATTACTAAACCTAATACCATTTATTTATGAATACTTGATTTATGAGCCATCGTTGTGCTATCAACTACAACAACAGTCTTGATAAACATATTCCTAATGGACCCCTATATACCTTCCTTATTTTTTATTATTTATTTGTTCGTGATATTTATTTTACTCTCGCTTTTTTCCTTTCATTTTGAACATTATTCTGTATATGGTTAAATCAAGTATTGTGGAAATGCAATATGATAAGTTTATGTCCAATTCAGAATAGACTAGATTTTTAATTTGATATAATATTTTAGAATGCCAAGAATTTTTATCCAATTTTAAATAATATTTAGAATGCCAAGAATTTTTAAGTAATTAATTTTATATAATATTTAGAATGCCAAGAATATTCATCTAATTAATTTTATATAATATTTAGAATGCCAAGAATTTTCATCTAATTCTATATAATATTTAGAATGCCAAGAATTTTTGTCTGATTAATTTGACATAATATTTAGAATGCCAAAAATTTTTATCTAATTAAAATATACATAATATTTACAATGCCAAGAATTTTTATCTAATTAATTTTATATAATATTTAGAATGCCAAGAATTTTTTTATCTAATTAATTTTATATAATGTTTAGAATACCAAGAATTTTTATCCAATTAATCTCTCCTTTTTCTTTGCAGAATGGTGTGGGTTGGAGAACACAGCCGACTAGGAGTTAGAGAACAATATTTAATTCTTTCAAGAATGATGCATCTCAACCTACATACAAGTCGAATCTTGGAAGAGAAAAGGACTTCCTTATTCTACAATGAAGGGAATATTTTATATGAAAATAAAGTTGTGAAAAAACAGTTAAAAACTGATATATTGTAAAGTGAAACTAGGAAAAAACACATTGTAAAAAGGCGCGATTACCTTGTACAAGGAAAAGGGATTGTTTTATTGTTTTAATGAATTTTCATTTTTTTAAATTTTTAATTTATGTTCTAATGCGAAAATTCTATTGAATGAAATGCGCAAGAATAGAAATTTTTAAAATAGGACATATAAAAAGGTTGTTGATTTTAAACCAATGTAAAGCTTAGGAATATTTAAACTGAAAAACGGAAGACATTGTTAAAAAAAATCGGATTTCCTCAAACAAGAAAAAAGGATTTGTTATATTTCAATGAATATTTCCTTATCAATGGCATTAATTTGAAAACGATAAAAATATATCTGTATATATGGCAAAAAACTCGAGAAGATATTATAAACAAAACATGTTCTCGTGCAAAGATTCTATTGAATGAACTGCGCATGAATAAACACTGACAAATTCGGCAAAATTAAGGCGTATAAAAGATTGTCAGAATACGAATAAGACAAATATTGAAAGAAATTGAACAGGAAACGCGACCTTATGATTCAACAGCGTCAACAATTTCCCCTATTGAAATGTTCGTCCTTTTTTTCCAACCCAGAATATATATATTTATTGCGAAATAAACGGTTATTCCATTTTCAGTCTCTCCACGCGTTACAGAATTATTCTGTTAGTAATCTTTCTCTCTCTCTTTTTTTAAGGTACATAGATATACATACACACACACACACACTATACTATATATATATATATATATATATATATATATATATATATATATATATATATATATATATATATATATATATATATATATATATATATATATATATCTAGAGCTTGATGATAATAAGCTAAAATTACTATTATATTGACTGTTATAATTATTGTAATTAAAATCAAGAAACTGAAAGTCTATCACAATTGAATGATCAACTAAAAAATAAATTCATTATTTCGATTTAATAACCAACTTCCAGATGACATTGTCCAAGATGGCGAATTTGTCGAAACACATCAGAAGGAACACCAGAAGATCATTTGGGAATATTTTGCCCATTTCATCTTTAAGGAGAGAGGGAAATTTAGGAGAGAGGAAAATTTAGAGAGAGGGAAATTAAGGAGAGAGGGAAATTTAGGAGAGGGGGATATTTAGGAGAGAGGAAAATTAAGGAGACAGGAAATTTGAGAAAATTAAGGAGAGGGAAATTAAGAATAGAGGAAAATTTAGGAGAGAGGGAAATTAAGGAGAGAGGAAAATTAAGGATAGAGGAAAATTAAGGGAGAGGAAAATTAAGGGGAGAGAAAATTAGGGAGAGAGAGTGAAATTAAGGAGAGCGAGAAATTGAGAGAGGAGAACTGGAAGAAAATTAAAGAGAGAGAAAATTAAGGAGAGGGCGAAAATTAAGGAGAGAGAAAATTAAGGAGACCGGAAAATTAAGGAGAGCGGAAAATTAAGGAGAGAGGAAAATTAAAGAGGAAAATTAAAGAGAGGAAAATTAAGAAGCGAAGATTAATTCCCCGAAATCCCAAGACGTGGCTTATGCTCATTTTTTTAAGCCCAAGACGTGGCTTATGCTCATTTTTTTTTTTAAGACTCAATCATCCATTTCATTTTTTTTTTTGCCTCTTCCCGGAATCAGGTCGAGTTTAATTAATCCGTCTTCAAATGAATTGCAGTCCGAGATGAAGAAAAAAATGAAGCTATACAAGAAGATGAATTGGAAGTAGTTCTCATATCTGTTTTTGTGTGTAATTAACTGTGTCTTTGACTGTTTTTCATTTTTTTTATAACTGTCTTTTCAGTGTCAGAATGTTTGACTGTTTCATTACGCAGTTTGTTATGAGATGATGATGATTTTTTCATGATTTTGTATTTTTTGCTGCAACATTAAATTTCGTGTCAGATCAGCAAATGCCTGTGTTGCTCCAGCCTTGTCTGAATATTGAAGCTAGCGTTTCTCTCTCTCTCTCTCTCTCTCTCTCTCTCTCTCTCTCTCTCTCTCTGCCTCACACTGAGGGACCTGGGGCAACCTGAACGAACTGTAAGGTCTGTAAGATATCTCTCTCTCTCTCTCTCTCTCTCTCTCTCTCTCTCTCAATTATCTGTTTACCCTCTCTCTCTCTCTCTCTTACAGCTCTTTTTCTCAATTCTCTCTTTTTACCCTCTCTCTCTCTCTCTCTCTCTCTCTCTCTCTCTCTCTCTTATCTCCATATATAACATATTTTTACCTTCTCTCTCTCTCTCTCTCTCTCTCTCTCTCTCTCTCTCTCTCTCTCTCTCTCTCCATTTATAACATATTTTACCTCTCCTCTCTCTCTCTCTCTCTCTCTCTCTCTCTCTCCAATTATAGCACATGTTTACCCTCTCTCTCTCTCTCTCTCTCTCTCTCTCTCTCTCTCTCTCTCTCTCTCTCTCTCTCTCACCATTTATAGCACATTTTTACCTTCTCTCTCTCTCTCTCTCTCTCTCTCTCTCTCTCTCTCTCTCTCTCTCTCTCTCTCTCTCTCTCTCTCTCCTTTTGCAACACATTTTCACTTCCTCGACCTTATCACTAATTTCACTACATTCACCGTTTTGCCAGTAAAGGAGGATTTTAATGTGAAATGATTGTTTCTCTCTCTTCTACTCTCTCTCAAAAATCAGAAATTAAGATTTTCCATTTCATTCATTTGACATGCTATCCCTTCAGCCTTTCTATCCTAACTGCAACCCACATCCTGTCAGTTTCTTATCCTAACTGCAATCCCCATTTCCTAATTAAGAAAGTCGAAATATGAACGCTTTTTTCTAGTTATATGACGAATATTCACCCCTGAATCTTAACAGACCAGTTTATCCAATATTCTAATATCACCCATTATCCTTCCGCCATTTTTATCCATACTACAACCCACATCCATTTAGTTCTTATTATCCTAACTGCACTCCCCATTTTCTGATTAAGACATGTCCACATTTGAATCTAAGCGGACCAGTTTATCCATTACGCTAATGACCCGTTATCCCTTCAATATTTTTTTATCCACTGGGCAACCCGCATCCATTTAACTTCTTATCCTAACTGTAATCCCTCATATCCTTATTAAGAATGATGCAATATGACTATCCTCTTTAGTTATATTACAAATATATCCACTGCTGAATTCAGACAGACCAGTTTATTTAATACATTAATAAGACCTGTTATCCTTCAGTTTTTTTTTTTATCCATATGCAATCTTCATTTCTGCAGCCTTTTTATCCTAACTGCAATCCATATATCCTGATTAGGAAAGATACAAATATGAACTATTCTCTTTATATTTCAAATATCCACTGCTGAATTTAGACAGACCAGTTTATTTAAAACACTAAAATGACCTACTATCCATTCAGATTTTTTTATCCATATGCAACCTACATCACTTCACCTTCTTATCCTAACTGCAATCCCATATCCTGTTTAACACAACTCCAAATATGAACGATTCTCTGGACCTACAATAAATATCCACTTTCGAATCTGAGCAGACCAGTTTGTCCAGTACACTAATATGATCTATTATCCATTCGGAATTTTTATCCATATGCAACCTACATCACTTCACCTTCGTATCCTAACTGCAATCCCCATATCCTGATTAACAAAACTCCAATATGAACGATTCTCTGGACCTACATTATACATATCCACTTTCGAATCTGAGCAGACCAGTTTGTCCAGTACACTAATATGATCTATTATCCCTTCGGAATTTTTATCCATATGCAGCCTACATCACTTCACCTTCTTATCCTAACTGCAATCCCCATATCCCGATTAACAAAACTCCAATATGAACGATTCTCTGGACCTATATATAATAAATATCCACTTTCGAATCTAGACAGACCAATATCCAATAATAAGCTTTGCCATGATTTGCCTTACTCAAAACACTTCCCTCTAATCACACCATGCGATACTGCAATTGCCAGTGAAACGAGAATCGAGTTCTTTCCCTTCTTTCCATTTTTTCCCCTTTTTTTCCGTTTTTTCCCCACCGAACAATGCTTTCAAAACATTTTATACAGTTTCAGACGGCGGCATTTTAAATAATCTCGTTAAGGCGCCCAGAGACCCCTTGTGCGGAAAAGATTTGTTCACTCCATTAAATTAAAAGCAGAATCATATTTTTCATTTTCCTTTTTATACGAGAAGAAGAATTCTTCTTCTTCTTCTTCCCCCATTAGAGGTTATAAATAATGGAAATCTGTCAGTTTAGGAGGCGCGGTGGAACACCAGTATGATAACGAGTGTCTTCCAACTGAATGAGGACAGAGGATTAGCACTGACTTCATGGAAGTATACAAAGGGTATTGAACTATATATATATATATATATATATATATATATATATATATATATATATATATATATATATATATATATATATATATATATATATAAACAGGTCTCCTGACAGTGAACAGCAATAATAGCACAGGTAAAAATGGCACAAGGGAAAAATAGGAAAAAATGGCCCAAGGGAAAATTTGGGAAAAAATGGCACAATGGAAAAAATAGGAAAAAATGGCGCAAGAGAAAAAATAAGAAAAAATGGCACAAGAGAAAAATAAGAGAAAATGGCACAAGGGAAAAAATAGGAAAAATGGCACAAGGGAAAACATAGGAAAAAATAGCACAGGTTAAAAAATAGGAAAAATGGCATAAGGGAAAAAATAGGATAAAATGACACAAGAGAAAAAATAGGAAAAAATGGCACAAGGAAAAAAATAGGAAAAAATGATAGATTTACAATGTTTCGCCGTGTTTAGAACTAGCCCCTCGGGGATCAAATGTCCCTTGTGCCATTTTTTTCCTATTTTTTCACTTGTACCATTTTTACCCGTGTTATTTTTACCTGTTATTTTTACCAGGGCCATTTTTACCTGTGCCATTATTGCCTAAATTCCTCCTGACTGAAGATGACAGCATGATCTATCGTAACCTAAGAGCAGAACTTTGTAAATTGTTCCTATGTAAAAACGTGTGAATATAAGAAGAAAATAAAAAGAAATATTTCACTTACTGAGTCTTTATATCCTATAATCTATTGGAAGGCGAATGCTGGTCAGTATAGCAATGCTAATGATGATGATAATAATATCAATATTAAACTCGAGGTCCTGTTTATAAGTCAATTGCAATGATATTCTCGTATGGAGCTTTCATACTTATCAAAATTCAGATATATATGATGCAATATGAAAGGTGAATTTACTAAATCAAAAGATGTTTTATTTGCAACTTATATGTAAATAAGAAAAATATTCAAAATGCACTTTGGCAATGATATAAAAACTTCAAAAAAACAAAACAAAAAATATTCATTTTCTCGTGAGGTTTGGTTGAATGTACAAACAGCAGCCCATAAGTCTGGGTGAACCGCCAAAGTAACGATCTTTTGGCGGGAAGAATTCTCGACTCTGATTGGCTGCTAGTTACGTCATCCTTCTCATCCCTGATTGGTGGCTTTCATTGTTTACGTTCTCAACAGCCAATCAGAGGAGAGCAAAATTTCCCGCCTAAAAGAGAAGGAACTAATGTTTACATCGGTTTCCATGGCAACCAGTTAACAAGGAGGAACAACTGACTTTATGCGTTGCTGTTTGATACTTTTCCAAATGTCCGATTTTTGGGGGTTTTTGTTATTTTTATTTTTTTATCCTTCTCATGATATATATAAAATATTTTAACAAATCTGGGTTAAATCAGAACAATTATAGTGGTTTTTTTCAATATGAGAATAAAACTAGAGAGAATAAATATAATATTGTAGCATCGTAATTAAGTGCCAAGAGATACCATGACATTTTTATTCCTATATCAGAATTGGATGGATATGTGATAGAAATTGCATATATTATTATATAATAAACTATGCCGTTCATTCTGAGTTTAACATTTATAGGCAAAGGAATAGAAGTAGCAATCTCTTCATCTCTCTCTCTCTCTCTCTCTCTCTCTCTCTCTCTCTCTCTCTCCCCTACGACTATGAATTAAAAATTAAAGTTGATTATTTTGAACTAAATGACCTATAAATCTGGAAAAAAGGAACGTATTCATCTTATAGTAGTCCCAAAAATAGAATTAAAAAGTAAATGAAGTGATTAAAATCACCTTTCAAATCTGAGCCGAAAATGTGTCAGTCTGGAAATTTAGCAGACAGCAGCGCATAAGAGGAGTTGTTCCTCTGAAGTAACCCTTTTTGGCGGGAAAAATTCTGTGCTCTGATTGGCTGTTGCTTACGTCACTGATCTCGTCGTCGATTGGTGGTCTTTGCTGTTTATTATATTACGAAGGCAGTGTTGTTGCCATTCGTCGCTGGTAAGTAAATTTTTACAAGATATTTTTCATAAAGATAATGGGATTCATTGCATTTACGATGATTCTGTAAATGTAAAATATAAAAGCCTGCCTGTGGTGTCAATGAATTCCAATATTAACCTTTATAAAGCACCTTTATTGTTGTTTAAATCATCGGAGAGGTTACCAGTTTACGTTTTACTCAAGATTTTCACTGAGCAAGATGCACTGTAGCCAATCTTGGCTGACAGAGATCTTTAATATACTTTTCTTTTCTAATGTTTCAGTGAACAATTTTCACTAATTACATTTCAGAAATAATTTAAATGCTAGAATATATTTTCCAGTAGGGTTACTGACAATTTATGAGGCTATACAAACACGAAGAAATAAAATCTTTCATTTGTTTTTGTCTTTACTCCAGAGTCCTTGTCGAGGCCGTGACTTCATGTAAACATTGGTTACCATGGCAACCAGATAGCACTAGCAAGAACACCTGGTATTTAAAATTTCTTGGTAATATAACGAAATAGTGACTATTGCTTGCTTTAATTTTATATAAAATAATTATTATATAATAAACTATGCCGTTCATTTTGAGTTTAACATTTATGGGCAAAGGAATAAAAATAGCAAAGGAAATAAAAATGATTGTCATTCATTTCCCTTATCTCTCTCTCTCTCTCTCTCTCTCTCTCTCTCTCTCTCTCTCTCTCTCTCTCTATTGGGGTCAAACGGACTTTTCTTTCAAACTGTGAAAAATGCAGTTAAAAAAAGGGTGGCTTTCATTGCATCCCGGGTCAAACGGACTTTTTTTCAAACTTTTCTTTCAAACTGTAAAATGCATTCAATTGGCAAGCAATTGATCAACATGCATGCAAAATGTCTATAGTTGCAGATTTGATTGCATTCTGGCCATATTATAGGGAGGCAAAAAAAGGCCTGACAAGCAAGGCTTGGGTGTTTTTTGTGGGTCAAACTGACTTTTCTTTCAAGCTGTGAAAAATGCAGTCTATTGGCAAGCAGTTGATCAACATGCATGGAAAATGGCCATATTTGGACATTTGATTGCATTTCGGCCAAATTACAGGGGGTCAAAAAAGGCCTGAATAGTAAGGCTACATGATTTTTTGGGGTCAAATGGATTTTCCTTTCAAACTGTGAAAAATGCAGTCTACTGGCGAGCAATTGATCAACATGCATGGAAAATGGCCATAGTTGGACATCTGATTGCAATGCGCTCATATTACAGGGGTGCAAAAAAGGTCTGAATGGTGAGGCTATAGCCTTGAGTGTTTTTTAGGGGTCAAACTGACTTTTCTTTCAAACTGTGAAAAATACAGTGTATTGGCAAGTAATTGATCAACATGCATGCAAAATGTCTATAGTTACAGATTTGATTGCATTCTGGTCATATTACAGGGAAGCAAAAAGGACCTGACAAGTAAGGCTATGGGTGTTTTTTGTGGGTCAAACTGACTTTTCTTTCAAACTGTGAAAAATGGCAAGCAACTGATCAACATGCACGGAAAATGGCCATAGTTGGACATTTCATTGCATTTTTGCCATATTACAGGGGGACAAATAAGGCCCGAATAGTAAGGCCTTAGGTGTTTTTTGGGGTCACACGGACTTTTCTTTCAAACTGTGAAAAAATGCAGTCTATTGGCAAGCAATGGATCAAAATGCATAAAAAATGGCCGTAGTTGAACATTTGATTGTATTCCGACCATTTTACATTGGAAAAAAAAGTCCCGAATTGTCAGTTTGTTGCCGTTGGATGTTTTTTGGGGTCAAACAGATATTTCTCTCAAACTGTGAAAAATGCAGTTTACTGGCAAGCAATCGATCAACATGCATGGACATCTGATTGCAATGCGCCCATATTACTGGGGCGCAAAAAAAGCCCTGAATAGTGAGGCTATAGCCCTGGGTGTTTTTTGAGTGGTCAAGTGGACTTTCCTTTCAAACTGTGAAAAATGCAATCTATTGGCAAGCAATTGATCAACATGAATGGAATATGGCCATAGTTGCACATTTGATTGCATTCTGGCCATATTACAGGGGTGCAATAAAGGCCCGAATAGTAAGACTTGGGTGTTTTGGGGGGATCAAACTGACTTTTCTTTCAAAGTTTGAAAAATGTAGTCTATTGGCAAGCAATTGATCAATATACACGAAAAATTGCCATAGTTGGACATTTGATTGCATTCCGGCCATATCACAGGAGTGCAATAAAGGTCCCAATAGTGAGGCTATAGCCTTGGGTATTTTTTAGGGGTCAAATTGACTTTTCTTCAAACTGTGAAAAATGCAGTCTGTTGGCAAGCAATTGATCAGCATGCATGGAAAATGGCCATAGTTGGACATTTGATTGCATTCAGGCCATATTACGGGGGGGGGGGTCCGAAAAGACCTGAATATTTACGCTATATTTGGTTGTTTTTTGGGGGTCAAACCAACTTTTCTTCAAACTTTGCCAGTAGACTGCATTTTTCACAGTTTGAAAGAAAAGTCCGGTTGATCCCCAAAACACACCAAGCCTATAGTCTTACTATTCATGCCTTTTTCTGCCTCCCTGTAATATGTCTGTAATGCGATCAAATGTCCATCTATGGCCATTTTCCATGCATGTTGATCAATTGCTTGCCAATAGACTGCATTTTCACAGTTAGGAAAGAAAAGTCCATTTGACCCCCAAAAAACACCCAAGGCCTTACTATTCGGGACTTTTTTGCCCGCTGGAATATGGCCAGAATGCAATTAAAAGTCCAACTACGGCCATTTTCCACGCATGTTGATCAATTGCTTGAAAACAGATTGTATTTTTCACAGTTTGAAGGAAGACTCCGTTTGACCCCCAAAAACAACCCAAGGCTATAGGCTACTGGATGAGTTTTGGGGATCAAACGAACTTTTCTTTGAACCTGTGAAAAAATGCAGTCAATTGGCAAGCAATTGATCAACCCATGGAGTTTTACAAATAACCTTATAATTTTTTTTCTGCTCCTATGTATAAAAACTAACGCATCCCTGCCTCAAAAAAAAAAAAAAACGATTAAGCAGAATCATTCCCACGTTGCAACATCACCCTGTGTTTGTGTGAGTTTCGTGAAATCGGTGCATGTATATATAATGGCCCTCATATAGATTTCCTTATACGTGAACGCCTCTCACGAATTTAATACGTTCGGGGACTGTCATTCAAGGCTGGTGAAAGTGTGAACGGAGATGGTGTGTGGCGAGCGCACGCGAGCGCACGCGAGAGCTATTATCTGTGTTTGGACGTTCAATTGCTTCCTGAAAGACTTTCTTAATTCAGTATGGATGGGATACTTTTTTAAATCTATTTTACTAGCGTCGTACTTATTGGTTTGTCGATGTCATAATTTTTTTATCAGATAAGTCTGAATAAGGATACGGAATATTTAAGTAACCGCGATACGGCACCGTGGAAGAGTCTCTATATATATATATATATATATATATATATATATATATATATATATATATATATATATATATATATATATATATATATATATATATATATATATACATAT
Organism: Macrobrachium rosenbergii; assembly: GCF_040412425.1. Classification (NCBI taxonomy): domain Eukaryota; kingdom Metazoa; phylum Arthropoda; class Malacostraca; order Decapoda; family Palaemonidae; genus Macrobrachium; species Macrobrachium rosenbergii. The sequence continues at coordinate 916,550 of NC_089750.1, read as the reverse complement.
GTAAATATAAATATATATATATATATATATATATTAAATCTCTTAAATCATCTTTCCACTGTACATGACTGAAATATATCTCCGACTACCTGTATATTTTTCAGTCTGTCTGTCAGTCTGTCTCAACAACACTAAAGCACGCCTGCAATTAATCCTGATGAATCTTCTTATATAAGAATTATATTCATATGGCATTCTAGCTCTCTTTAATGTCACATTAATCGTCACAATACAAAAGGTCAGATGGCCATCCACACCTTTCTATTTGCCTCTGTGTTCAATCATCTTGGTGTTGCATTTTTTTTTTTATTTGACCTTTCATTTCCCCCCCTCTTGCCAAGCTCTAAGATTAACCTCTCTCTCTCTCTCTCTCTCTCTCTCTCTCTCTCTCTCTCTCTCTCTCTCTCTCGTCAAATTCTCTCATTTCGTTTTATATTCAAAGGTTTCATTTTGCTTGAATAATCTCACGCCCTGTAGAAAAACTATAAGAAACAAGAAACTAATTTTCAGTCTAGAGTCTCTCTCTCTCTCTCTCTCTCTCTCTCTCTCTCTCTCTCTCTCTCTATTTCGTTTTGTATTCAAAGGTTTCATTTTGCTTGAATAATCTCACGTCCTGTAGGAAAAATACAAGGAAACAAGAAGCTAAGTTTTAACCTAGAGCTTCTCTCTCTCTCTCTCTCTCTCTCTCTCTCTCTCTCTCTCTCATTTCGTTTTATTTTCAAAGGTTTCATTTTGCTTGAATAATTTCACGCCTTGTAGAAAAAATACCAGGAAACAAGAAGATAAGTTTTAACCTCGAGTTTCTCTCTCTCTCTCTCTCTCTCTCTCTCTCTCTCTCTCTCTCTCTCTCTCTCTGTGTGTGTGATATCATAGCTCTGTTTACGTTCAGCTCAAGACGCTGCGTCTTTGTTTAATTGCTTCCCACCAAGTTAGTCCATATTGCTTTTGTTGTCCTCTATTTTTTTTTTTCGCGATTCTGTCGCGATTCCATTTTAGTTCCTTTCCTTCTTCTTCTCCTTCTTCTTGTACTGACTCTCTCACACCCCCATTCAAAGTCCCAACTTCTCTCTCTCTCTCTCTCTCTCTCTCTCTCTCTCTCTCTCTCTCTCTCTCTGTGTGTGTAGCGTTTGTTTTCATCTTTTTTTCCACGACTCTGTCGCGACTTCATTTTTGTTCCTCTCATTATTTTTCTTCTTCTTCTCGTACTGACTCTCTCACACCCCCATTCAAAATCCCAACTTTCCCTCTCTCTCTCTCTCTCTCTCTCTCTCTCTCTCTCTCTCTCTCCCCTTTCTCTCTCTCTCTCTCTCTCTCTCTCTCTCTCTCTCTCTCTGTTGTCTCTGTCTCTCTCCCGGTAGCGTCTGGGAGCAGCCTAAGCAGAAGGAGCAGAAGCGTCAGTCAGACAGACTCCGACCAGCGTCAACTGGTTAGTTTCCCCGTTCGCCTCGTCGTGAACGCACGCACACCCGCCTCACGCCGCGTCTATTCCGCTCCCCTTCGGAGCGCGCTCGCTCCAGACCCCCAACAAAACTTGTCAGAACTTAGCCCCTTTACTTTTTTTTTAAAAACCTTCCTTCTTCTGACAAGTCTTACAAAGATGTGACGGATGATGTCGTGGCATTGACATTTAAGCCTACAGTAGTGGAATTCAAAGTTTTCCTGCTCTAAATCGTTGTTGATTTGCGATTGATTGATGGATAAGTGTCCGGATGCTATCGAGTGTCTCGCATAAGCTGTTGGGAGTAAGAAAGTTTCGGTGGTGTTTTGTTGTCAAAATTGGATGAGGGCCTGAGGGCCATAAATAAAATAAAAAGGTTGGATTCTGATGGAACTCAAACTAACGATTATAATGGCATCGAAGAGTGATTGTACCCTCTAAGGTTGAGAAATAAGAGAATTTGAGATATTTCACAATCATGGATAAAGAGGCAAAGGTAGGAATCTGTCATTCATCAGTTAGTCTGTTTCTGAAGATCTGAAAATGGAAGAATGCTTTCTTGAGGGTCTTCTTGACTTGCTTGTGTGCTTGCAAGACTTTTATTTATCTGTTTACTTTTACTTTGCATGTGACAGTCGCTTTAATCAAACGTGAGAATATATAAATGTTCATTGAACATACTAGGTTTTATTTACTTTTGGAGACATTTATTTATTTACTTTTTCTTTTTGCATGTGACAGTCAGAGTCAGTCTAATCATGCAAGTGAATATATGGATGTTTATTCAACATACCAGGGTTTTATATGCTTTTGAGATTAAAGAATTAATTTATACAAAAACTATTTTGAATATTTTTTTTTCAAAAATGCTCCAGTCATTAGTTAGACCAGTGCATGAAACTTCATGAATTATAGCAACGTTTTTTTTAACCCTGTAAAAACACTTCAGAAAATTAAAAATATTTGACAAGCACGCGCCATATTTGCTCTTAATACAGAAAAATGCTTGGAAAATGAAACTTTATGAATCATATCAAACTTTTTTTTTAAATTGTAAAACTTCATAAAATTTTAAATATTTGACAAGCACGGGCCATATTTCCTTTTAATACAGAAAATGCGTTGAAACTGAAACTTTATGAATCATACCAACTTTTTTTTAACCCTGTAAAACTTCAGAAAATTTTAAAAATATTTGACATGTACCGGCCACATTTGTTCTTAAAACAGAAATCCTTATAAAATGAAACTTTATGAATCATACCAATATTTTTTTAACCCTGTTAAGCTTCAGAAAATTAAATATATTTGACAAGCACGGCCCATATTTGCTCTTAATACAGAAATGCTTTGAAAATTGAAACTTTATGAATTATACCAACTTTTTTTACCCTGTAAAACTTCAGAAATTTTAAAAATATTTGACAAGCACCGGCTATATTTGCTCTTAATACAGAAATGCTTTTAAAATGAAACTTTATGAGTCATACTAACTTTTTTTTACCCTGTAAAACACTTCGGAAAATAAAAAAAAAATATTTGACAAGCACGGCCCATATTTGCTCTTAATGCAAAAAAAATGCTTTGAAAATGGAACTTCATGAATCATACCAACTATTTTTTTACCCTGTAAAACTTCAGAAAATTAAAAATATTTGACAAGCACATGCCATATTTGCTCTTAATACAGAAAATGCTTTGAAAATGGAACTTTTTGAATCATACCAACTATTTTTTAACCTTGTAAAGCACTTCAGAAAACTAAAAATATTTGACAAGCACATGCCATATTTGCTCTTAATACAGAAAATGCTTTGAAAATGAAACTTTATGAATCACACCAAAGTATTTTTTAATCCTGTAAAACTTCATAAAATTTAAAATATTTGACAAGCACGGCCATATTTGCTCTTCGTACAAAAAAATGCTTTGATAATGCTTTGAGCTGTTTCGTGACCACTTCAAGCACGAGACTCCCACTTCTTGGTGTGATATACAACGAGGACGAGGGTGGAAAATGAGAGGGGTGGTGGTGGTGGTAGTGGTGGTCTTAGCTTTGCGAATTAAGGATAATGGTTATTTACAATGTTAATTATATGCTTGATCAGAGAGGACCTTAGCACAAAGTGACTTTTATGACTCGCAATTAAGATTGTTAAGGGAGATGGTTTCCCCACGGCTCTGAGTTCCTGTCAAATTTCTTCTGTTGTTTGTTGTTGGTTGTGGAAAATACGGTTGTTATTATTGGAGGTGATTGCTTGATACTTTGTTGGTTGTGGAAAATATACGATTGGTATTATTGGAGGTGAGTGCTTGATAAAATATGACTTCCTTTCAGATATTATAGTGATTCGTATCGTAAATTAATGCCTTTTTTTTTTCTTCCTAATGTTGTTATAGATTTTTGAACTGCCTGTTAAACCTCTGTTGTTGTTTTTTGTCGGTTGTGAAATGTATATGTTTTGGACATATTAAAATTGTTCACTTAATAAAAACGAAATGACTTCAAATTTTCAGAGTGATTCGTATCTTAAATTCTTGCATTTTTTTTTTCTTCCCAGTGGTGTTATAGATTATTGAGTTCCTGTTGAAGATTTGTGGTTGTTTTTTGTTGGTTGTGAGAATTATCATTGGGAATATGTGAAGAGGGTTCGCTTTAAATCCTAGAGTGATTCGTATCTTGAATGATTGCATTTTTTTCCCTTCCCAATAGTGTTATTGATTTTCTTCATTCCTGTTTAACTCTTTTGTTGACTTTTTTTTTTTTTTTTTTTGGTTGGTTGTGAAAAAAATATGTTTCGAAATTATCTGAAGAGATTGCCTGATAGAAATATATTCGCTTTAAATCCTAGAGCAGTGGTTCCTAACTTTTTTATTACCACGCCCCCCTTGCATCTATAAGTAAAATTCCCTCCCAGATTTAAAGGAAAATGGAAAAAAGAGAAAGAGAAGGGGTGTTTTTATCTTTTGGGAATGAATTAGTGAAATACTTGAAACTGCTTCTTAGCGACTCTTGTTAAGAAAATAACGAATATAATTAGAGAATTTTTTTTTCCCAAGGGATCGCGGCCACCCTGGAAATTGCTGACGCACCCCAGGTTGAGAACCAATGTCCTAAAGTGATTCGTCTCTTGAATTATTACATATTTTTCTTCCAAAAGTGCTTAACCTCTAAAAACACTTACCTTTGATAAATTCATCAATAATCCCAGACATGCTGTTCCAGACACGACCATAGTTCCTGTAACGAAAAAGATACATTACGTCAATTTATGAAAATCACACAAGAGTTTAATAAAATCTGCTTTAATAAATATTTACTCTCAAATTCATATCGCCTGATTGGTCCTTTTCTTTACAATCTTTAATTTCTCGATGAGCTCGAGACTTTGATTAGCTTGTCTCGATACTTCGAGTTTATTGGATGCAAGAGTTTTTTTTTATTCTCGAGCACTACAAGGACTTAGAAAAAATATTTTCTTTGTGATTTATATATGCAGGAATAAATTCTGTCTCTTATCTATACTAAAAGGCTGCTTGTTTTATCTGGAGTTCCAAAGAATGACTGGACAGCAACATATTCTTTGGAATCACAAATACACACACATACACAGGCACTTATGCACATTTTACACATGCAAGCATATACAAAGAAATGGTATGATCCTGAATGAATAATTTTTTATAAGCAGTTCTGTAGTGTTCATATATATATATATATATATATATATATATATATATATATATATATATATATATATATATATATATATATATATATATATATATATATATCAGTATGTGGTGGTTTGTTTATATTTTATTATAATGAACATGAATTTAGCATACACCAATAACCACTTAATACTTTTACATGATAAATTTATGAATTTATTAATTGCGTACAATTCTGATGAAAAATATTTACTGATTTCTTACCATTTTTTACAAACACATTGCCCCATTATAAAGTCCTGCTCCCAATTTTAGTTGACTTTTGCAGATTTTTTCACTTGAATTATTTATCATTTATATCTATTATCTTATTTGAAAAATACTTATATATACTCATTTCCAATTAACTATAAAATTTCCCAGTTCGTATGTTACATAATAATAATAATAATAATAATAATAATAATAATAATAATAATAATAATAATAATAATAATAATAATAATAATAATAACTCTTATTATTATTATTATTATTATTATTATTATTATTATTATTATTATTATTATTATTATTATTATTATTATTATTATCATCATAATCATATCCGCACAACAAATGAAACAAACACTTGAAAGCAACAGTGTTTGTGATACAAGAGCATAAGAATGCACTACTGCTTAATCCCAAGAGAACAACACAAATTAGGACTTGTGACAAATATAGCTTAATTTCCGAGGCAAGTGGTTTCAAGCTTATCCTTTATCCGGACGTTTCTTACGGAGCGAAGTTTGTAACAATACCGTTTTGTATATTACTCTCGTATATTAACATGAGGCGTCTTAAATGCATATATTTGTATATTGTTACAATGGTGTTCTTAATGTCAGATGGTTATTTGTATAATGGGAAAGGTTACAATTCCCTTGTCATACATACATACATATACCCATCTAAATTAACTTATGCACGTGTTTACAAATACACACACACAGAATGGAGAAGGGGGGGATTGACCCCAGGCGTGATGTAACTAAACGTCCGGTTCTCAAGAAGTGTATTGAAATGAGGCTGAGACCCACCACAGTGAACTGGCCATCAGGTGCATAATTAGTCAGCAGGACACTCTTCCTAGTTGTCAAGCTGATTACCTTACGTCTTGTTGAAATTTGTGGGTCTCATATATATATATATATATATATATATATATATATATATATATATATATATATATATATATATATATATATATATATATATATATATATATATATATATATATATATACACACACATATATATATATATATATATATATATATATATATATATATATATATATATATATATAATGTGTGTGTATAGGCTGACAAAACACTGAGCCACTCACCTGCATCCCGGTTCATGCCGTTGAATTCCGGAGTCCCCTTAAGAAAGGGCATCATCTTGGATCCCCTTAATCACTTGGTCCTTATCTCCGAAAGATGTCACTTCTCGCAGCATCCAGAAAGGAGGACATGACGTCACGTATCTCCTTCCTCCTGGTCCTTCTTCTACTTCTTCGCCTTTTGCTGGTTCCCTGGTTCTTCCTGGTCCTTCTTCTACTTCTTCGCCTTCTACTGCTTTCCTCCTCCTCCTCCTCCTCCTCCTCCTCCTCCTCCAGCAGACGTGACGTCTAATGAAGCTGCTGACGACGTTGTCATTGAAAAGCCCATCAGGTGCTCCGCCTGGCGGTGACGGGAAGACTATAGCTAATTAAATCGTTGGGTCTTCTTCAGGTCGTTATTGAGGGAATGAGGCGTGAGAGGTTCTTCTATGCAGAGTTTGGAATGATTTATAGCTGGTTGACAAGCTGAGAGGATCTACATGACACACCCATACACATATGCATAAAAACACACACATACACATAAATACACACACACACACATATACATAATTCGCTCATTTACCAGAAGAGCGACGTAACTCAAAAATTGATATTTTTCAGGAGAAGCCATTTAAAATTTAAAACCCTCTGTACTCTTTATAGTGTAATAGTGACATGTCACGCCCTCTGGCGGTTAGTATTACAAATACAAATAAGACGTTTTTGCCACAACATGGAACAAAGAACGGGCCGTCTGCTGGTATCAGGAACTCAAAAAAAAAAAAAAAATATCTTTTGAGGTGTGTCATTCCTCTGGCAAATAAGCGAATACATGTGTGTGTGTGTGTGTTTATACACATG
>NC_089750.1:889207-904207 GCF_040412425.1 Macrobrachium rosenbergii | reverse complement strand
CAATGCGGCCTTGATTATAGGATATACAATGTGGCCTTGATTATAGGATGTACAGAAAACTCGACTGCGCTGAAGAAACCTCGGCGCATTTTTCACTTGTTATACAAACTCTATACCTCGTATAGAGAAAGCCTCGACGAATTGATGGTGAAAAATCCTGAAAAATAATCATACCTCCATCGGTATGTCGGCTGCTCGTATGTGGACCACTCTCACATCCTCATAAAAGAAAAATATCTGACCTCGACATGCACTAACTGCAGGGAACGCTGCCCCCGAGTGGCAGATTGAAATCTTTAATTCCTTCCTCCCCTGGTCCGATGTTCGTTCGTGAACCTACGTAGATTTTCTTGGCTTCGGATGGATGAATGTGAAATATTTAGGGCAAAAGCCCAGGCACTGGGGCCAAGGAGGGCATTCAGTGCCTTGGTGAAGAGTAGATCAGTTGTATTAAGGCAAATGGATCAATGAATTAGTGAAGGAAATGATTAATAAAGAAAATGAAGCGATGGGACCAATAAATGAAATAGAGGCATGAAGTTTAATGAATGATGTGATTATATATATATATATATATATATATATATATATATATATATATATATATATATATATATATATATATATATATATATATATAGATGATAGCAGATCCTTGGCTTCCGGAGGTAAATAAACTTTTCCTCATATAAGTCTTATGTTTGATATAGAAAGATTAAATACTGATTTAGCATTTCATGTTCATAAACTTTAATGTTTATTAGTAATTTACGTAAAAATTTATTTTAGCTTTCACGCCGGCTATGTACGTTTGCTCATCATATTTAAAAGAAAATTCTGTCTAGATTTTTATGAAAGAATTTATAGATTTGACATTTTTTTTATTAAAGTTAGAACGTTGAGTAAAATCTTAGATTAATATTTCCTTTGTTTAACGAGATAGATAAATGAACTTTCCTTTTATGCGCCAGATGTTGGAATATAGAATTTCGGCCAAAGGCCAAGCACTGGGACCTACGAGGTCATTCATCGCTGGAAAAGAAATCAAGAGTTGGTAGGTTTGAAAGGTGTAACAAGAGGAAAATCTCAAAGCAGTTGCATTATGAAATAATTGTTGGGAGAGGTTGGAAAGGAAGATGGAAGAAAGCGAATATGAACGGAGGTGCAGTAAAAGGAACGAAAGGGGGTTCCAGCTAGGGGTCTAAGGAAGGGGCTTTGCCAAGAACCTTTAGTAATGCTTACAGTGCACCTCGTGAGGTGTACTGAGAGGCATAGCCCCCTACGTGATTATTCCGCTTACAAACCTGACGACAGGATCGATATTTGCTTTAAATGCATATAAACTCAGCCGTTGTAAATGCAGGTTAAATTTAACATATAAATCTGCAAATAAAACTTTAAATAAAAAGGGAGATTTAAGTCTAAAGCCAGAGGATCGCTTGCTGTGACGACCGAAAAGTGAAAGACTTAAAATGACTTCAATAAAGGATTATTTTTAATTTTAGTCTTCGCTAGAAAAGTTTTATTGTATTCCGAATAGATATTTTGGATCCCACTTTGTGTATGGGTCAATAAACAAACAAAAAAGGCATGAAATATAAATAAAGACAGTCATGGCAGAGAAATCATTTAAGAATGAAATTCAAGATTTCCTTGTAAGATCTCAAATTAGTTATTTTCAATCATTACTAAAAGAATATTATTGCCAAATGTCATTAACATAGAATTAAGTAGTATGAGCTTTGATACAAGCATCACCAGGCTGAAAGGAATTGAATATAGAATTTAGGCCAAAGGCCAAGCACTGGGACCTATGAGGTCATTCAGCGCTGAAACGGAAATTTGACAGTGAAAGGTTCGAAAGGTGTAAACAGGAGGAATACCTCAAAGCAGTTGCACTATGAAGGAAGAAAGAGAATATGAAAGGAGGTGCAGTAAAAGGAATTAAAGAGGTTGCAGCTAAGGGCCGAAGGGACGCTGCAAGGAACCTTAAGTAATGCCTACAGCGCATCGCACGAGGCGCACTGACGGCACCAGTCCCCTACGGGGATATGTCCCAAAGAGCAGCTTCATACAGTTTCCACTTGAATACTTTGCATATCGGAATAAGAAATGAAATTAAAACGTTTCCTAAAGCCAAGCTTTGAGCTCGGGGCCCGGGGGCGGTTTGCACTTTGTGTGTGCATGTGTGTGTGTGAGTGTGTGGATGTGTGAGTGGGCATGCGTAGTCTAAACTCCTTCATCTAAACATAGACAAACAATATTACAGTGAAGATGAAACCAAACGACTAAATAAACAACACCAAAAACCGCCGAAGTTTCTTCGGCGCAATCGAGTTTTCTGTACAGCGTATAATCACGCCCACCGACAACAGATTTATCTTTCGGTGGTCTCGGTATAATGCTATAAGAGCGGCGGCCCATTAAACCACGGGCCATTGGCAGCCTGGTCCTATTTCGTTGCCAGACGCACGATTATGGCTAACTTCAACCCTAAATAAAATAGAAACTACTAAGGCTAGAGGGCTGCAATTTGGTATGTTTGATGACTGGAGGGTGGACGATCCACATACCAATCTGCAGCCCTCTAGCCTCAGTAGTTTTTAAGATCTGAGGGCGGACAGAAAAAGTGCGGACGGACGGAAAACTAAAAACTGTTTTGTTTTACAAAAACTAAAAACATTACAATGTCAAACAATGACATTACCGAAGGGGGGGGAAATGTGTCTAATTGCTTCTTCTTCCCTTTTATCTTCCACCCGAGTTGTTTCCGTGAAAGAAAGCTACAGTAATGAGATGGAATTAACAACAAGGATTTGACGAGTTAAAAAAAAAAATGAAATAATTGTCCCCTTGACTTTGTAATATGATTTGGAAGTATTATTGATAAGGTTTTCCCCATAAATCACGAACTGGATTCCCCAAAAAATGAAATAATTGTCCCCTTGGCTTTGTAATGTAATTTGGAAGTATTATCAATAAGGTTCCCCCCATAAATCATGAACTGTAGTCCCCAAAAAAGAAATAATTGCCCCCTTGGCATTGCAATATAATTTGAAAGTGTTATTAATGTTTCCCCCTAAAATCATGAACTGGAGTCCCCAAAAAATGAAATAATTGTCCCCTTGGCTTTGCAATAAATTTGGAAGTATTATCAATAAGGTTCCCCCTCATAAATCATGAACTGGAGTCCCCAAAAAATGAAATAATTGTCCCCTTGGCTTTGCAATATAATTTGGAAGTATTATCAATAAGGTTCCCCCCATACATCATGAACTTGAGTCCCCAAAAAATGAAATAATTGTCCCCTTGGCTTTGTAACGTAATTTGGAAGTATTATCAATAAGGTTCCCCACCCCCTTAAATCACGAACTTGGACTCTCTCTCTCTCTCTCTCTCTCTCTCTCTCTCTCTCTCTCTCTCTCTCTCTCTCAGAGCTTATAGAGCTCTAGAGCTTTCGCCGAGTTCGTTTATTGACGCCGATACAAAGCCTGGCATCGCTAATTAGCGATGACCCATCCATCCAGCAAGCCTGCTTACTTGAATATAATGATCAGCTGTGTTGCTGGACTCTCATTTATTTTTAATGGTGATCCTATTATCTCTGGCGTGAGTCTCATTTTTGGTTTGTGAATTCTGTTGCTGTCCAATACGTCACATATGAGTCCACACACGGGCTTTCATGTCCCGGAAATAAAAAAGAAAAAAATGAAAGAGCAAATCTCATTGGTTGCTGCGGAGACAAACTTTGGACACAGTGCCTGCTTGATAATTCAGTGGATTTATTTAAGTCACACATACATTATATATATATATATATATATATATATATATATATATATATATATATATATATATATATATATATATATATATATATATATATATATATATATGTATATATTTATATATACAGTATATATATATATATAAATATATATGTATATATTTATATATACAGCATATATATATATAAATATATATATATATATATATATATATATATATATATATATATATATATATATATATATATATATATATATATATGTATGTATATATATATAAATATATATATATATATATATATATATATATATATATATATATATATATATATATATATATGTTAAATACGTGAATAGTCAAATACAAGCCTTTCAAATTTACTCAACAGACATAAAGTAATATACGTGAGACAACATTGTAAAACAATGCACTAATTCTCTCAATGCAAAGACCTTGGAACAGGGTCAATAAACAAGGTCAAAAAACGTATCCCTAAGCCAAGGTCAACGTTCATTTTTAATAAAAGCAAGACAAATGGCTTTGCAACTCCAAGGTCGTTCGAATATTGAACTGACATCCCTATGGCAACGTTTGATAATGACGATGATAATGAATAAAATGATAATGATTCAAAATGAAGGAATACTAAGCGGACAGGGAAGAATTATCGTGACTATTCATGTTATTAGTTTTCTGTAAAAGAAAACTATTGTGCCGGCTTTGTCTGTCCGTCCGCGCTTTATACTGTCCGCCCTTAGATCTTAAAAACTACTGAGGCTAGAGGGCTGCAAATCGGTATGTTGATCATCCACCCTCCAATCACCAAACATACCAAATTGCAGCCCTCTAGCCTCAGTAGTTTCTATTATATTTAAGGTTAAAGTTAGCCATAATCGTGCGTCTGGCAACGATATAGGCCAGACCACCACAGTGCCGTGGTTAAACTTTCATGGGTAGTGGCTCCTACAGCATTATACCGAGACCACCGAAAGATAGATCTATTTTCGGTGGCCTTGATTACACGCTGTAGCGGCTGTCCAGAAAACTCGATTGCGCCGAAGGAAGTCTTTTCCCCATTCATCAATGTGGGTCGCGGAAATGAGTATAAATGTGTTCTCAGTGATTTATTGGTGTAGGTCCCGCTCTGTGATACTGAAGTATATTAGTGATAATTCTCTCAATAATTCAGCCCCTTTTTTTTCTCTCCTATTCTCTAGCAAAGAGATTCATTTCTCTTTTATGTACTTCCTACTATGCGTCTATTCTTACATGACTTATGATCATTCTCTCAATAATTCAGTGGGGTTTTTTTTTTCTTATTTCCAAGAAAATAAATTTTTTTATGCACTGTTCTTTGTAGAACTTCTTCCATTATTCAAGATTTTCCTTTGTACAGATTTGATTAATTTCCTACATTCATCATTCTAACAACTAAAATATATCATGTACTTTTTAGACATTTTTACTTTTCATATATACTTTTTATACGTCTTTTTTTATGTGGCTCAATCTATCATTAAAGATTTACCTTTGTATATATTTTGATTCATAAAAATTTGCCTTTGGTTATATATTTCATTAATTTCCTACACTCATCATTTTAACAACCAAAATATATCGTGTACTTTTTGACATTTTTATTTTTTATATATACTTTTATACATTTTTTTATGTGACATTTGTTATTAAAGATTTGCCTTTGTATATATTTTCATTCATAAAACATTTAATACATTTAACAGGAGGACTGCAAATTTCCTAAGCCAATAACAAACGAATTATCAGAACTACAGCAACATTAAACTACAAATGCAATGGAGAATAATACATTTAACAGAGGACTGCAAATTTCCTAAGCCAATAACAAACGAATTATCAACACTACAACAACATTAGATTGTAAATGCAATAAAGAATAAAATATTTAACAGAAGGACTGCAAATTTCCTAAGTCAATAATAAACGAATTATCCCCACTACAGCAACATTAGACTAAAAATGCAATAATAATACATTTAACAAAAAGACTGCATATTTCCTAAGCCAATAACAAACGAATTATTACCACTACAGCAACATTAAACTGCAAATGCAACGGAGAATAGATACACTTAACAAAAAGACTGCATATTTCCTCATTAAACCACAGTCTCACAGGCTAACTGGGGCGAAAGATCGAGTGGCAGGCAAGATACCTGGGAGTGGAAAATTCCCTTTTACCGGAAGCGAGGAAAATAAAAAATGTTACTGGCCATTTTACCTTAATTTAAGAGAAGCTGCATGCGTGCAGAAGAGGTGTGTGTGGTAAAATGAAAAATGAATGGCGTGAATGAACCGTCTGGTAAAATATGCTCAGAGGAAATGTTTGGGTAAATGCGATGTAGAAGTATAGTGAAATGAATGTGAGGATATTAAAAATACTAAGGAACAATTCGGGAATGAATGTGGTAGGAACTAAATAATAATAATAAAATAAAATAATAATAATAATAATAATAATAATAATAATAATAATAATAATAATAATAATGTCGGAAGAAATGATGATACCCATTTCGAAAAGTAATTCTCTCTCTCTCTCTCTCTCTCTCTCTCTCTCTCTCTCTCTCTCTCTCTCTCTCTCTCTCCCTGGTGAAATACAAACCCTTTACACACAAAAACTTGTTATCATACATATATATACCTGTTTATATACTATATATATATATATATATATATATATATATATATATATATATATATATATATATGTGTGTGTGTGTGTGTGTGTGTGTGTGTGTGTCGTGTTTTTATGCATCTATGTGTTTGTATGTATGTAATCTCTCTCTCTCTCTCCTCTATCCCTACAGGTATCCCTAAGGTTCAAAAAAAAATATATTAGTTTTGACAACCATCATTATAATGTCCTTCGGACCAAAATATGGTATTCTGACATTAAAACGTCAACTTTGGACTTATAAATATTCAGGACTGATATGGCGAGTTTGTTGCGGCCCAGATATCAAAACTAAAAACACTAAAAAAAAAAAAAAAAATTCCAATTGTGCCCAGGTGGTTCCGTCTAATTTAGAATGCAGGTCTTATGCCTCCTGTAAACACAAATCCATTTTTTATAAATGATGCCAGCAATTAGAGATTTTTTATTTCTCTTAATGAATGATGCAATTAGGGGTATAAATGCGTATATTTTCATAATAAGATTTATGAAACGTGTATTTATAAGTGGTATTGGCCATGACGTATATTTATTTTTTCTTGCATGAATTTGTGGTGTAAATACTTTTATAAATCCGTATGTTTCCGGACATCTTATGTAATGAGAGATATAAATTCATATTAAAATTTTATGATTTACTGTCATGGTGTCAGATATATCTCATTTTTTGCCCCGTGCATTGAATGATTGATGTAATTAATTGATAAAATGAGTAAAATTTTAAAGCGATTCTTATCCAAAGGTATCTTTCTCTATGTTATGTATTACATTACTTTTCCCATATATTTATTTTGTCATATAACATAAATTGTTTCATCACTCTAATTATGATAATAGAAAATATTTTCTCTCTCTCTCTCTCTCTCTCTCTCTCTCTCTCTCTCTCTCTCTCTCATTCTAATTCTAAAAGGAAATTCTCTCTCTCTCTCTCTCTCTCTCTCTCTCTCTTTATTGTTCCCCATCCTTTATTGTCCGATAAAAGGAAATCCTGTCTGTTATTGTTTATATATATATATATATATATATATATATATATATATATATATATATATATATATATATATATATATATATATATCAATCTTGATCACTCATTCATAGTAGAAGGTTACCAATCAATGGAGACAGACAAGTCCTTGAAACCTTGTAACTTTTTTTTTTTAATTAAAATCTCCGTTAGATACAATCCTGTTTAAATGAGGCCATGTTATTACATATATGTTTATATATAAATATATGTGTATATAAATCATATATACATGAATTCAATTTTTGAGGGTATTGAAAGAATAATATTCAGATTTTCGTTACCATAAAATACTCGTTTTTCCATCACCTATCACGACCTAAAAATGAAAAAAATAAAATATTAGTGGAAACGGAACGATAAAAGCGCAATAAATGGGAAAGAAAATATAAATGAAACAGAATGATACCAATGCCAAAATGCACCGTGACTCTGGGGACTAGTGATAATTGCTCTTCCATAAAAAAAAAAAAACCAGACCACTAAAAATGTGACACCTTTCGCAATTCGTTGATGAATAAGTGATGCCACCGAAAGTGTCAATTTTTATAGGTACCAGTTACGCCTCCTGATAGGAATCAGAAAAGGCATAATGTTATGCTCTACAAAATAACAGTTTTTATTGATACGTTCGAGTTTTTTTTTTTTATTTTAGTGGTGAATGCTGTGGACAGAAAAAGTATTTGGTGAATGTCTGGTGTAAATGATTGGTGTACTTGGGAATATATTGATTGTGAGTTGGAGTTTTCAGTGGTGAAACTGGAGAGTTTTATTAATTTATGTTGGCTCGTATATATATAAATGCAGTTGAATCAGATTAGAAGGTACGTATACACACACACACACACACACACACACACACACACACACACACACACACACATATATATATATATATATATATATATATATATATATATATATATATATTTATATAGATATGTATATATTATATACATATGAATATATATATATATATATATATATATATATATATATATATATATATATATATATATATATATATATAGAGAGAGAGAGAGAGAGAGAGAGAGAGAGAGAGAGAGAGAGAGAGAGAGAGAGAGAATAGAATGACAAATTTCCACAAGCTCTCTTAAATTCATACAAGCAAAATCTTTGAAAACGAACTTACAAAAGAGCCCAACTAGCTAATTCTCCTGTCACCCTTTATGATAAAACACGCCTGCTAATCTTTCCTTGAATATTCACTGGGTCTTTTTAAAGCAATGAATTATCCTTCTCCTGCAAATTGAAATGCGAAAAATAATGGGAAACAAAATCGAAGTGTTAATTGGCCGAGTATTTTCATAAATCACTTTCAAACTCATCTCCGTCTTCTCAGAGATTCTGTATTCACGTCTGTCCCAGATTTAATTTACATTCTAAAAGAAACATATCAAGACCAAGGAAAAGAATAAGACTGAATTTTGTAAACCATTTTTTTTTTACATTTTGTGATAAAATTTACAATGCAAGAAAGAATATATAATTTTTTTTCAGTCTATGCAGAGAAGTTCTGTTGTAATTTGTGCTAATTGTATAAAAATCTGAGAGAGAGAGAGAGAGAGAGAGAGAGAGAGAGAGAGAGAGAGAGAGAGAGAGAGAGATGATTATGCGAACCACAGCCAAAGAAAACTAATCGTATAAAGTCAGAGAGAGAGAGAGAGAGAGAGAGAGAGAGAGAGAGAGAGAGAGAGAGAGAGAGAGAATTACAACCTAAGAAAACTAATTGTACATTATGCGAGTCAGCCAAAGAAAACTAATCGTATAAATTCAGAACAAGAGAGAGAGAGAGAGAGAGAGAGAGAGAGAGAGAGAGAGAGAGAGAGAGAGAGAGAGAGAGAGCAAATCAATACCGCTCATTGGAAAGCGATAAGTAACCCGAGAAACGCAAGGTTAATTTCCATTCTCCTTCCTTGCGAACGAAATAAAATATCTGTCTTGTAAAACAAGGACGCAGGATTCGACAAAGGCTTTGTCAGTTTCAAAAGTGAGAAGAAAATAAAATAAACACCTTGTTTTGAGAGACATTAATATATAAATCATCACAAATGTCGTATTTATTATTATTATTATTATTATTATTATTATTATTATTATTATTATTATTATTATTATTATTATTTATTATTCAGAAGATGAACCCTATCCATATGGAACAAGCCCACCACAGGGGCCATTGACTTAAAATTCAAACTTCCAAAGAATATTATGGTGATCATTCGAAATAAGTAACAGAAGGTAATGGGAAATACGGAAAGAGAGAACATTAAACTGAAAATACATTCGAGAATAATAGATTTAAGATTTCTCAACATTATATATATATATATATATATATATATATATATATATATATATATATATATATATATATATATATATTAGCCCTCCTAGGTAGAATATAACAGAAGAAATCAACACGCCATAATGTGTGAAACATTAACAAACTTCTGACTCACGTCGGGGATCGAACCCGGGTCTTCCGATTATGTGTGTGTGTGCAAACATACGCTCTTAAACAAACCACCCCCCAACCCCCTTAGGCGAGGCATCGACGCACGAACGAATTACCAGAGAAAGAGACAAAGATTTAGAGAGAGAGAGAGAGAGAGAGAGAGAGGGAGAGAGAGAGAGAAAGGACCTCTTTGATAGCACCGAAAGCGATCGACAGCTGTGTTATGCAATGAACTTCGCAGCCTCGGCGGACTTTGACACAAGAGCAAATCGGCTTAAATATTCTCGCTCCCGTGATTGGGTCTTCCGACCTGATTTGGGACTCAGAGCCGTAGAAACGAGATGGTGAGAATGGTGATGATGATGATGATGATGATGATGATGATGATGATAATGATGATGATGATAATGATGTGATGATAATGATGATGATGATTGTGGAAACGGGGAGAATGTGTTATTTGGGCATTTTGTCAAAGGGACCGGTTGTAATTGGGTGCTATATATATAGATAGGTGTGTTAGAGAGAGAGAGAGAGAGAGAGAGAGAGAGAGAGAGAGAATTGATTGAATATCAAACAACATATTTCTGGAATTCTTTGAACTCCATCTTGTATTCTACATATTGCATTATGTAGTCATTTTTATATCTCTTTTCCTTTTATAATTGATATTTATATATAAATGAATATATCTGTACACACATAAACACATATATATATATATATATATATATATATATATATATATATATATATATATATATATATATATATATATATATATATATATATATATATATATATATATATATATATATATATATATATATATATATATATATATATATATATATATATATATATATATATAAATTATATTAAACATATCTATATATATATATCACAATAAAATTTTGATAATTATTTAATCACATATCTGCTACGTAATTCCTTTTGAAACTCAATCATACATACATAACACGAATATCAACATACACACAGGCACAAACACTTTCATACATACACACACACACGCGTTTGCATATACGCGTGCATTCCTTCCCGAAATACCCTCACGACTCACGAGTGATCGAATCCATCAACAGAGCGGGACATTACAAATCCCATTATCATTCCGAGTCGTCAAATCAGCTTCTTCTTTCCCCCGTCAAAAGGAAGCGGGACCCGATATTCGGCGGCAGAGTCTTCATGAAATAAGTAGAGAGATATTCTGAGATATTCTGTCTGGGATAATACGTGCTGCACATTCCGATACGCCCCACCTGTCTCGCTGTTAATTCCTCATCCCGGCGTGAATAATTTCTGCAGTTTCTAATAAGGGGAGCGAGAGAGAGAGAGACAGAGAGAGAGAGAGAGAGAGAGAGAGAGAGAGAGAGAGAGAGAGAGAGAGAGAGAGAGAGAGAGAGAGAGATGAGAGGAGAAGAGAGAAAGAGAGAAGAGAAGAGAGGGGGAGAGAGAGATGAAGAGAAGGGAAAAGAAATAGAGAATTACAAATTATGCAAAGATTATGAAGAGAAGGGGGAGAGAGAAAGAAAGGAGAATGGAAAGAGAGAAAGAGAGAGAGAGAGAGAGAGAGAGAGAGAGAGAGAGAGAGAGAGAGAGAGAGAGAGAGAGGCTAATCTTCAAAAGAAATAGAGAAATACAAATTATACAAAGATCCCAGTGGGAAAAGTAGAGATATATTACTGTCATAACCCAGTTGGAAAAGTTCAAACGTTAAGCAATAAGATAGATAGATAGATAGAGAGAGAGAGAGAGAGAGAGAGAGAGAGAGAGAGAGAGAGAGAGAGTGTTCAATGTCTGCGTTTTAACCCCCTGTTAAAGGGGACAACTAATATAGTTTTGCTTGCCAGCAGCATCAGGTACGTAGCAGAGAGAGAGAGAGAGAGAGAGAGAGAGAGAGAGGCCGGGAGAGTGTATCTGATGAATGGTTTTCACTACGGTCGTATTTAATTATTTGATATGATGGTGTGCGTTTGAAAGTAGCATAGGTCGTTCTTCTTCTTCTTCTTTCTCTCTCTCTCTAATTATCAAGAGAGAGAGAGAGAGAGAGAGAGAGAGAGAGAGAGAGAGAGAGAGAGAGAGAGAGAGAGAGAATGTCTAGGCAAACAAAGAAAGGAGAGACAAATGGTTTCAGAAATTTACGGAAATCCACTCTGTACAGAACGCGTCTGAAACGAATTTCCGTGGAATTCACTTGTCAGGTAACTGACAGTTGAAATATTTGTCAGAATGGGAGGAGAAATTGATAATCCTAATTATGAAGACGTTGACGAGAGAGAGAGAGAGAGAGAGAGAGAGAGAGAGAGAGAGAGAGAGAATGCACAAATAAACAACGAGAGAGAGAGAGAGAGAGAGAGAGAGAGAGAGAGAGAGAGAGAGAGAGAGACTGCAAAAATAAACACTGGGAGAGAGAGAGAGAGAGAGAGAGAGACTGCAAAAATAAACACTGGAAGAGAGAGAGAGAGAGAGAGAGACTGCAAAAATAAACACTGGAAGAGAGAGAGAGAGAGAGAGAGAGAGAGAGAGAGAGAGAGAGAGAGAGAGAGAGAGAGAGAGAATAGAAGAATACAAATAAACCATGAAAGAGAGAGAGAGAGAGAGAGAGAGAGAGAGAGAGAGAGAGAGAGAAGAGAGAGAGAAATAAACAACGGAGAGAGAGAGAGAGAGAGAGAGAGAGAATGAGAGAGAGAACAAAAAACAAAACAAGAAACCAGTATTAATCGCCATGCAATTCCTCCACCCCATACCATCACACACACACACACAGACACATTCCTCGACCTAATTGAACGAAGGTGCCACCAGCAGTTCGCGTCGTCACCCACACCTATAAATATCGACGGGGTAACGACTGGCTAAGGAATGCGTATTATTATTATTATTATTATTATTATTATTATTATTATTATTATTATTATTATTATTATTCAGAAGATGAACCCTTCTTAAATGGAACAAGCCCACAGAGGCTATTATTATTATTATTATTATTATTATTATTATTATTATTATTATTATTATTATCCAGAAGATGAACCCTATTCAAATGGAACAAGCCCACAGGGCCACTGACTTTTCAAGCTTCTTATTATGGTGTTCAATTGAAATTATTATTATTATTATTATTATTATTATTATTATTATTATTATTATTATTATTATTATTATTATTATTATCAGAAGATGAACCCTATTCAAATGAAACAAGCCCACCACAGGAGCCATTCACCTGGAATTCAAGCTTCCAAAGAATATTATGGTGTTCAATTGAAATTATTATTATTATTATTATTATTATTATTATTATTATTATTATTATTATTATTATTATTATTATTATTATTATTATTATTATCCAAAAGATGAACCCTATTCAAACGGAACAAGCCCACCACAGGGGCCACTGACTTGGAATTCAAGCTTCCAAAGAATATTATGGTGTTCAATTGAAATTATTATTATTATTATTATTATTATTATTATTATTATTATTATTATTATTATTATTATTATTATTCAAACGGAACAAGCCCACCACAGGGCCACTGACTTGAAATTTAAGCTTCCAAAGAATATTATGGTGTTCATTTATTATTATTATTATTATTATTATTATTATTATTATTATTATTCAGAAGAAGACTAAATTCAGGAATATTATGGTGTTCATTAGTAGAAGTAACAGGAAAAAAATACAGAAACAAGATAACTCAATTATTAAAAAAAAAATTAATAAATAGATAACTTTTGAGGTTCCAATTGTACGACATCCCCAGTAGGGAGGCTGTTCCACAGTCCAATGGTGTGAGGAATAAAAAAGGACCTCTGAAACAGATGAGTGATACCTAACCCAAATGCTAATTCAGGCCGCCTTAAGGCCACCTTCCGGCCCACTTCAGGCCACCGTGGGCCAATTCCTAATCGATTTGGGAACGTCAAATACGAACGTGCCAACTATAACCACACCTTGTTCCTTTTTTTATCAATGTGAATTATTAGGTGGTGCAGTAAACGCCTCAGCTCTCTCTCTCTTTCTCTCTCCCCCCTACCTCCTCCTCCTACCACCTCCTACCCCTATCACACCTAAACACACCCCCTCCCCCTTCTCCTCCTGCCCGTATCGCAGCCCAATCCCCAAATCCAGCGAAAAATGAAACGGTACCAGAGCTATTTTCTCTATCTCTCTTTTATTTTCCTTCACATTTTCTCGATGATTTACGAGAACCCGACGCCATTAATACTCGTCTTTCTCTTTGTCAGGGCGTATTTAGCTGGCTGGAACTTGACTCGATGCCATTAAGGTATAGATATACCACACCGCATACGTGGTGCTGTTACTGAGTTGTGGGAGACATTCCTGGCTTTTGTGTAAACTTACTTTGGGACATTTTAATTTTACAGGTGGATTTGCCCTTAGTTCACCACTACTTCTCTTCCCTTTTGGGAGGGGGGGTGGAAGGGGGAAGGGGGTTGTAGGGTTGAAGAAAAAGGGGATGAAAGGAGGGGGTAATAGGATACAGGAGAAAGGAGGGAGGGGAAGGGAGAAGTCAGTAAAAGGAGGGTGAATATTCGAACTCCAGATAAGATCCCTGACTTCTCTATTCCTGAGGCATTTCTGAAAACCATAGACATTATATTCAAAGCAAGGTTAACAAGAGCTGGTTAAGATATAAGTAAGTAAGCAAGTAATTGTGGTTTCCGGCATAGCAATGCTAAAATAACAAAACTATCTTAATCTTGATAAGTCTTCCGGGAGCCTTGAAAACTGTTAAGATGGAAGAGTTTATCAACATTATCAACATAATAGACTTGTTGGTTAAGTCACTGCAAAGATATTAAGTGATTAATCTTGATAAGTCTTAATCTTGATAAGTCTTTCGGCATCTTTGGAAACTGTTCAATAGGAATATTTCGCCAACGTTATCAAGACATTGAATGACGTTGAGGGTAGGTCAGTCTCAAGAT
>NC_089750.1:861707-884207 GCF_040412425.1 Macrobrachium rosenbergii | reverse complement strand
ATCTCCACTAAGACTTCCTAACAGGGCAAGTCAATCCCTGAACAAAAGAGGGCATTGTTTCATTAATCTTTCAAAAGTTATCTCTTGTTTTGTCTTTCCTTTCATCCATTCGTGAATCTGCCTGACGTGTCGTGCACGATACCCAAGGAAGTGATTATTCTTTCTAACCTGGCCTCGTCTACGTCAGGTATAATCAACCAGCAGTAGCAGAGAGTCAGGAGAGAGAGCAAGAATGATTAGAAATATACCCACGACCAGCAATTATAATGCTTTCTATCCTGGCCTCGTCTGCGTCAAGCATAAACCCACAGCAGCAGAGAGTAAGAGAGAATAATTATTAGAAATATACACACGACCAGCAATAATAATTCTCTTCCTTTGCCTCGTCTGCAAAAGGTATAAATCCCCAGCAATAGCAGAGAGTAAGAGAGAGTAAGAATGATTAGAAATATGCCCACAACCAGCAATAATAATGCTTTCTAACCTGGCCTCGTCTGTGTCAAGCATAATCCACCAGCAGTAGCAGAGAGTAAGAGAGAGTAAGAATGATTAGAAATATGCCCACAACCAGCAATAGTAATTCTTTCCACCCTGGCTTCGTCTGTGTCAAGCATAATCCACCAGCAGTAGCAGAGAGTAAGAGAGAGTAAGAATGATTAGAAATATACCCACGACCAACAATCATAATTCTTTCTACCCTGGCTTCGTCTGTGTCAAGCATAATCTACCAGCAGTAGCAGAGAGTAAGAATGATTAGAAATATGCCCACAACCAGCAATAGTAATTCTTTCCACCCTGGCTTCGTCTGTGTTAAGCATAATCCACCAGCAGTAGCAGAGAGTAAGAGAGAGTAAGAATGATTAGAAATATGCCCACAACCAGCAATAGTAATTCTTTCCACCCTGGCCTCGTCTGTGTCAAGCATAATCCACCATCAGTAGCAGAGAGTAAGAGAGAGTAAGAATGATTACAAATATACCCACAACCAGCAATAGTAATTCTTTCCACCCTGGCTTCGTCTGTGTTAAGCATAATCCACCAGCAGTAGCAGAGAGTATGAGAGAGTAAGAATGATTAGAAATATGCCCACAACCAGCAATAGTAATTCTTTCCACCGTGGCCTTGTCTGTGTCAGGTACAAACCACCAGCAGTAATAAAGAGCAAGAATGAGCATTAAGATACCCACGCCAGGTATAAACCACCACCAGCAGTAGAGAGTAAGAAAGACCCACACAGAAGTAGCAAACATCACAGGAAGGCATCAGCAAGCAACGACAATAATCCCGTCTCGTTTATTGTTTGGGACAGGTATTAGTAACCTACGTTCTTCATTCTTCGACCTCCCAAATCCGCCTTTATTGCGTCCTTTTAGAAAGCCCCTATTCCTCCTCCTCCACCTCCTCCACCTCCTCCACCTCCTCCTCCTCCTCCTCCTCCTCCTCCTCCTCTTCTTGCCCGTCCCGGCCGGAAATTTACCCCCGACCTTCAGGAGTGACTTAAAATGATTTGCAATGGAGGGGCCGTTGATCAAACGCTCGCGACGCATTCGGGCGGAAAATGGCAGTGAAAGCGGGCATCGGGCTGGAAACGAGAGAGAGAGAGAGAGAGAGAGAGAGAGGAGAGAAAGTTGCCATCTTCATATAGCTAGGGGACGGATTAAAAGAAAACTACCATCATCTTTGTACTAAACGAGAGAGAGAGAGAGAGAGAGAGAGAGAGAGAGAGAGAGAGAGAGAGTTGCCATCTTCATATTGCTAGGGGAAGGATTAAAAGAAAACTACCATCATCGTTTTACAAAACGAGAGAGAGAGAATGAGAGAGAGAGAGAATGAGAGAGAGAGAGAGAGAGAGAGAGAGAGAGAGAGAGGTCAATAATTTTGAAAAAAGACAAAAATTTTGAGAGAGAGAAAGAGCCGTCAATAATTATGAAAATAGACAAAAGAAAGAGAGAGAGAGAGAGAGAGAGAGAGAGAGAGAGAGAGAGAGAGAGAGAGAGAGAGAGAGACGACAATAATTATGAAGATAGACAAGAGAGAGAGAGAGAGAGAGAGAGAGAGAGAGAGAGAGAGGGAGAGAGGTAAATAATTTTGAAAATAGAGACAAAAAAAGAGAGAGAGAGAGAGAGAGAGAGAGCGTCAATAATCATGAAAATAGACGAGAGAGAGAGAGAGAGAGAGAGACGTCAATAAATATGACGATAGACAAAAGAGAGAGAGAGAGAGAGAGAGAGAGAGAGAGAGAGAGAGAGAGAGAGAGAGAGAACAGTCAATAATTATGAAAATTGACAAACAAAATAAAGAGAGAGAGAGAGAGAAAGAGAGAGAGAGAGAGAGAGAGAGAGAATTGTTGCGAGAAGACAGCGCCAAGTTTCTCTTTAGGTCTTTGCTTGAAAGGAGGAATTGGACGGAATGAGGATTTCGGGGGGAAGGGGAGGGGGAGAGGAGGAATGGGAGGGGGCAGGGGGGGGGAGGAATGGGAGATGGGAAAAGGGAAGAGACGAAGAACCAACAGAAGAGCCAAGAACCGGAAGTAAGGGGCGTTAAACGCCGAACAAAGGATAAAGGATCCCACTGACGCAGGAGTAAGGGAGGGAGGGAGGGAGGGAGGGAGGGAGGGAAGTGCAAGGATAAATAGAGTAAATTGATAATAATGGATTGATTGTTTTGAAAGGATCGTGGAATACTGCATGGAGAGAGAGAGAGAGAGAGAGAGAGAGAGAGAGAGAGAGAGAGAAAGAATTGTGAAATACTGAATGGTGAGAGAGAGGAATTGTGAAATAGTGAATGGAGTGAAAGAGAGAGAGAGAGAGAGAGAGAGAGAGAGAGAGAGAGAGAGAGAGAGAGAGAGAGAGAGAGAGAGTTGTGAGATAGTGAACGGTTAGAGAGAGAGAGAGAGAGAGAGAGAGAGAGAGACAGAGAGAGAGAGAGAGAGAAAGTTTCCATCATTATTTAGCTAAGGGAAGGATAGAAAGTAATCTGCCATCATCTTTTTATTAAACGAAGGGGAAGAGAGAGAGAGAGAGAGAGAGAGAGAGAGAGAGAGAGTCATATAATGTTTATAAAACTAAGAATCACGTGTCTTGAAGTTCTCTCTCTCTCTCTCTCTCTCTCTCTCTCTCTCTCTCTCCAGCGAAATCCCACTTGTACCCCAGCGAAATTTCGGCAGGACCAGGGTGCCCAAAACGACCGGTTAAACCAGACAAAAAAAAAAAAAAAAAAAACTCTGACCTGGCCCACTCAAGCTGATTCGATAAAAAGACGAATCAATGAAATTGCGAGAGAGAGAGAATAAAAAAAATTCAAAAACAGTCCATCTCGTTGGTTGAATAATTCCCCCGAAATCAGAATAGTGATAAATAGCAAGCTCCAGACTGTAACATTATTATTATTATTATTATTATTATTATTATTATTATTATTATTATTATTATTATTATTATTATTATTATTATTATACCGTGCATTAATTTTTGTTTTTCGAAATCTTAAGTATTGCTTTGAAATAAACTTGTTCATCTCTGTATATGGACCTGGACTGAAATAAATAATAAAGTAATGAAATGGTAATAAAAATATTATTATTATTTATTATTATTATTATTATTATTATTATTATTATTATTATTATTATTATTATTATTATTATTGACGGCAATGTTTGGGTCTAACCGTTCATTACGTTTGCTTTATGTATCGAGAATCTACCTGTAAATCTTGTGAAATTCTTTGAAATATACCTTCTCTATAAATAATAATAATAATAATAATAATAATAATAATAATAATAATAATAATAATAATAATAATAATAATAAAGCTTTATATACAAAGGTCCTTTTACCAATATATATATTTTGTATCGTAGATCCAGTAACCTATGTTTTATTTCACTTTGCTTTTACCATGAGTGCTTTTACAAATCTTGATTTTTTTATTATTCATAAAAATATACGTCAAAACACATTTACTTTCGATCTTCGTTTGAACAAGCAGCGAATGAAGCTCAGTAAAGATTCGTCCATGACCTCATCCCGAGGGCATTTATTCATTACTGGGCAGCTCTGATTGGCTGACGATCAACATTTCCGGTGTCGTTGGCATATTGCGGTAAATGTTAAACTCTTTTCTTCAGTAACATATATATATATTTTATATATATATATATATATACAGTATATATATATATATATATATATATATATATATATATATATATATATATATATATATATATATATATATATATATATATATATATATATATATATATATATATATATATATATATATATATATAGTCCCCGTTTGTATAAATCATAAACATGCCAATTTGTATCTATAATATACCATTACAAGCACAGAAAGACAAACTGGTATCAAGCAGCTTCCCACATCAGACACAAACGAACAATGAGCTTTCAATAATTATGATTCATCTCGTTAGTATAACAAGGCTACACATAGGCCTATGTCACAAACTGTTCAAATCACGAGATTTCTTATCATCCAATTTGTGTTTTATGTTCAGTTTTACTGCAAGCATATAAAAATTACTCTATTATGCTACTAAAGTAATAATAAGATGGTTCCTCTTGGCAAGTCAGTATCCAGTGGTCCACACCATCTGCAAAGTGAACAAAACAGAACTGTTTCTGCAATGTTGAAGTTACAGAAAAATCGGATATTGACCTCTGACCCCAGGGCAGAGGTCAGTCATTGAGATTCGTCCATGTGTTTGGCAGCTCTGCCATGTTAGCAACTAGAGGTCATTATAATAATAATAATAATAATAATAATAATAATAATAATAATAATAATAATAATAATAATAATAATAATAATAATAATAATAATAATAGATCATTCATTCGTAAGAAAATTCTTAAAAGAAGAGTTACGACGATGAATATAACTGAAGGAATAAAAATAGACAAATAAAAAAAAACAATAAGTAAGTACAGACTAAAACAAAAATGATAGAAAAACTAAGACAAATAAGATCATTAAATAAGGCAAATAAAAAGGCAATAAATACGTACATACTAAAACAGCAATGACAGGAAAACTAGGACAAACAAGATATTTAAATAAGGACATCTGATCTTTTTGTCCTGAAGCATCTATTAAAAACAAGATTTGCTTGACATTTAAACGATTCATATTTGACCAAAAACACCAAACGTGAATTGAAACATTCGTTCTATTCAGAATGAAATGAGGCAGATATCGAAGCTTCTCTTTTTAAATCAAGGAACGACCCAATTACAAAAAAAAGGTATATTCGAGGATGAATAATGAATGAAGAGCTTCAGTTAATATCTCAATAAATGTTGGCTCCATCAAGCCATTGTCGAGAGAAAGAGAGGAGAGAGAGAAGATTTCGTGGCTGAACCAAAGGCTACATTTGGCCCACTCACCAATGGGAGCCTACGAGATGAGAATCCCTGGATGAGATTTATTACTTATGTTTATTGATTGATGAGATTACCTAGCGTCAAACGACCAAGGTCAAAGACCCTAGGCGGCGTCAGAGAGCCTTTTGCTCTCTGGCGCCTGGTTTAAGCGCATATGAAATAGTATTGCATTTGTAATATAATTAACCATTATAATATAAATTATGATGATTAAAAATATTCTGAAGAAACACGGCGGTGGTATGAGTACTTATTTGGATGATAATTTTTAACAACTCGGATAAGAGAAGATTATGTTAATTTATGAGACTCTGTTTACCAGTGATATTTTCACTACTTGTATTAGAAAGAAATGTTTTTTTATGCTTTAAATAAAACTTAACATTCCTTTAATACACTGCTAATTGATTTTTAAATGAATATTTAATGGCTCATTCAACCAACTGTCTTAAGGAAGTCATTGCAAGCCTTTGTCAACATGATGACGTCATAGAGGCTTCAGGGATCCTTGCTTGAATGCGATTGACCATATGGATTTATTTTTTCCTTTTAAATCCTTTAAAACACTTTTCAAGTTATATTAGTAACTGGCCCGATAGAAAACTTGTATACTAAACGTAACAAACATTAACAGTTAGAGAGTTCTTGAAATTGTCATAGATATTACATAAAATAAGAGTCTTTCAAGATACAAAATAATTTTTTCCAGGAATTCAGAAGACTTAGCTCACTCCGATTCCTGGATTATCCAAAGTAAAGAACCTTGGGCCTTTCACCTGTTATGGAGCCGATTTCAGACTTCGTAACATTTGGTGTCCTGAGAGTCGTTTTCGGCTCAGAAGGCCTAAGAAAGAGACACCGTGTGGTGGGTCAAAAATCCCTCTTAGGAATCCACGAATAAGGACTACCTCTCGGTTTGGGGTTCATAGACAGGACAGGTTCCTGACGTCCCCCGCCAATCCAGGAGTCCAGACTTCTTTTCTCTCTTCTTCTTCTACATCTTCTTCTTCTTCTTCTTCTTCTTCTTCTTCTTCTTCTTCTTCTTCTTCTTCTTCTTCTTCCTTCAGCCCTCAGTAAGTTCATCTGGCTACAAATATTTGTTTGGTAATTAGTTTAGTATATTGAATTGTCTTTGTTCCTCCTGTCATTACCGTTTTTAAATAGATAAGTCCTTCTTTTTAGCTCTAAATGCCTCTAGGTTTCACACCTCTCAATGGTTTCAAAGCCGTATATACAAACGTCCTTTTACCAATATATATTTTTGCATCTTGAATCCAGTAATCTATATTTTATTTTACTTTGCTTTTACCATGAGTGCTTTTACAAATCTTGATTTTTATTATTCATAAAAGTATACGTCAAAACATATTTACTTTCGATCTCCGTTTGAATATGTTGCCAGTGAAACTCAATAAAGATTGGTCCATGACCTCATCCCGTGGGCATTTATTCATTACTGGGCAACTCTGACGATCAACATTTCCGGTATCATTGGCATATTGTGGTAAATGTTAAACTCTTTCTTCAGTAACATTTTTAAGTGTTTATATATATATTATATATATATATATATATATATATATATATATATATATATATATATATATATATATATATATATATATATATATTTATATATATATACATATATATATATATATATATATATATATATATATATATATATATATATATATATATATATATATATATATAAATATATATATATATAATGATAATAATAAACCCCTTGCTGTATAAATCATAAACATGCCAATTTGTATCTATAATATACCAATTCAAACACAGAAAGACAAACTGGTATCAAGCAGCTTCCTCACATCAGACACAAAAATGAACAATGAGCTTTCAATAATTATGATTCATCTCACTAGTATAACACGGCTACACATAGGCCTATGTCACAAACTGTTCAAATCACGAGATTTCTTATCATCCAATTTGTGTTTTATGTTCAGTTTTACTGCAAGCATATAAAAATTACTCTATTATGCTACTAAAGTAATAATAAGATGGTTCCTCTTGGCAAGTCAGTATCCAGTGGTCCACACCATCTGCAAAGTGAACAGAACAGAACAGTTTCTGCAATGTTGAAATTACAGAAAAATCAGATATTGACCTCTGACCCCAGGGCAGATGTCAGTCATTGAGATTCGTCCATGTGTTTGGCAGCTCTGCCATGTTAGCAACTAGAGGTCATAATAATAATAATAATAATAATAATAATAATAATAATAATAATAATAATAATAATAATAATAGATCATTCATTCGTAAGAAAATTCTTAAAAGAAGAGTTACGACGATGAATATAACTGAAGGAATAAAAATAGACAAATAAAAAAACAATAAGTAAGTACAGACTAAAACAAAAATTATAGAAAAACTAAGACAAATAAGATCATTAAATAAGGCAAATAAAAGGCAATAAATACGTACATACTAAAACAGCAATGACAGGAAAACTAGGACAAACAAGATATTTAAATAAGGACATCTGATCTTTTTGTCCTGAAGCATCTATTAAAAACAAGATTTGCTTGACATTTAAACGATTCATATTTGACCAAAAACACCAAACGTGAATTGAAACATTCGTTCTATTCAGAATGAAATGAGGCAGATATCGAAGCTTCTCTTTTTAAATCAAGGAACGACCCAATTACAAAAAAAAGATATATTCGAGGATGAATAATGAATGAAGAGGAGCAGTTAATATCTCAATAAATGTTGGCTCCATCAAGCCATTGTCGAGAGAAAGAGAGGAGAGAGAGAAGATTTCGTGGCTGAACCAAAGGCTACATTTGGCCCACTCACCAATGGGAGCCTACGAGATGAGAATCCCTTGGATGAGATTTATTACTTATGTTTATTGATTGATGAGATTACCTAGCGTCAAACGACCAAGGTCAAAGACCCTAGGCGGCGTCAGAGAGCCTTTTGCTCTCTGGCGCCTGGTTTAAGCGCATATGAAATAGTATTGCATTTGTAATATAATTAACCATTATAATATAAATTATGATGATTAAAAATATTCTGAAGAAACACGGCGGTGGTATGAGTACTTATTTGGATGATAATTTTTAACAACTCGGATAAGAGAAGATTATGTTAATTTATGAGACTCTGTTTACCAGTGATATTTTCACTACTTGTATTAGAAAGAAATTTTATTTATGCTTTAAATAAAACTTAACATTCCTTTAATACACTGCTAATTGATTTTTAAATGAATATTTAATGGCTCATTCAACCAACTGTCTTAAGGAAGTCATTGCAAGCCTTTGTCAACATGATGACGTCATAGAGGCTTCAGGGATCCTCACTTGAATGCGATTGACCATATGGATTTATTTTTTCCTTTTAAATCCTTTAAAA
The DNA here is from genome assembly GCF_040412425.1 of Macrobrachium rosenbergii. NCBI lineage: Eukaryota > Metazoa > Arthropoda > Malacostraca > Decapoda > Palaemonidae > Macrobrachium > Macrobrachium rosenbergii. Next base: position 875,394 of record NC_089750.1, on the reverse strand, counting down.
CACTTTTCAAGTTATCTTAGTAACTGGCCCGATAGAAAACTTGTATACTAAACGTAACAAACATTAACAGTTAGAGAGTTCTTGAAATTGTCATAGATATTACACAAAATAAGAGTCTTTCAAGATACAAAATCATTTTTTTCCAGGAATTCAGAAGACTTAGCTCACTCCGATTCCTGGATTATCCAAAGTAAAGAACCTTGGGCCTTTCACCTGTTATGGAGACGATTTCAGACTTCGTAACATTTGGTGTCCTGAGAGTCGTTTTCGGCTCAGAAGGCCTAAGAAAGAGACACCGTGTGGTGGGTCAAAAACCCCTCTTAGGAATCCACGAATAAGGACTACCTCTCGGTTTGGGGTTCATAGACAGGACAGGTTCCTGACGTCCCCCGCCAATCCAGGAGTCCAGACTTCTTTTCTCTCTTCTTCTTCTTCTTCTTCTTCTTCTTCTTCTTCTTCTTCTTCTTCTTCTTCTTCTTCTTCTTCTTCCTTCAGCCCTCAGTAAGTTCATCTGGCTACAAATATTTGTTTGGTAATTAGTTTAGTATATTGAATTGTCTTTGTTCCTCCTGTCATTACCGTTTTTAAATAGATAAGTCCTTCTTTAGCTCTAAATGCCTCTAGGTTTCACACCTCTCAATGGTTTCAAAGCCGTATATACAAAGGTCCTTTTACCAATATATATTTTTGCATCTTGAATCCAGTAATCTATATTTTATTTTACTTTGCTTTTACCATGAGTGCTTTTACAAATCTTGATTTTTATTATTCATAAAAGTATACGTCAAAACATATTTACTTTCGATCTCCGTTTGAATATGTTGCCAGTGAAACTCAATAAAGATTGGTCCATGACCTCATCCCGTGGGCATTTATTCATTACTGGGCAACTCTGACGATCAACATTTCCGGTATCATTAGCATATTGTGGTAAATGTTAAACTCTTTCTTCAGTAACATTTTTAAGTGTTTATATATATATTTATATATATATATATATATATATATATATATATATATATATATATATATATATATATATATATATAATTATATATATATACATATATATATATACATATATATATATATATATATATATATATATATATATATAAATATATATATATATATAATGATAATAATAAACCCCCTTGCTGTATAAATCATAAACATGCCAATTTGTATCTATAATATACCAATTCAAACACAGAAAGACAAACTGGTATCAAGCAGCTTCCTCACATCAGACACAAACGAACAATGAGCTTTCAATAATTATGATTCATCTCACTAGTATAACACGGCTACACATAGGCCTATGTCACAAACTGTTCAAATCACGAGATTTCTTATCATCCAATTTGTGTTTTATGTTCAGTTTTACTGCAAGCATATAAAAATTACTTTATTATGCTACTAAAGTAATAATAAGATGGTTCCTCTTGGCAAGTCAGTATCCAGTGGTCCACACCATCTGCAAAGTGAACAGAACAGAACTGTTTCTGCAATGTTGAAATTACAGAAAAATCGGATCTTGGGGCAGAGGTCAGTCATTGAGATTCGTCCATGTGTTTGGCAGCTCTGCCATGTTAGCAACTAGAGGTCATTATAATAATAATAATAATAATAATAATAATAATAATAATAATAATAATAATAATAATAATAATAATAATAATAATAGATCATTCATTCGTAAGAAAATTCTTAAAAAGAAGAGTTACAACGATGAATATAACTGAAGGAATAAAAATAGACAAATAAAAAAACAATAAGTAAGTACAGACTAAAACAAAAATTATAGAAAAACTAAGACAAATAAGATCATTAAATAAGACAAATAAAAAGGCAATAAATACGTACATACTAAAACAGCAATGACAGGAAAACTAGGACAAACAAGATATTTAAATAAGGACATCTGATCTTTTTGTCCTGAAGCATCTATTAAAAACAAGATTTGCTTGACATTTAAACGATTCATATTTGACCAAAAACACCAAACGTGAATTGAAACATTCGTTCTATTCAGAATGAAATGAGGCAGATATCGAAGCTTCTCTTTTTAAATCAAGGAACGACCCAATTACAAAAAAAGATATATTCGAGGATGAATAATGAATGAAGAGGAGCAGTTAATATCTCAATAAATGTTGGCTCCATCAAGCCATTGTCGAGAGAAAGAGAGGAGAGAGAGAAGATTTCGTGGCTGAACCAAAGGCTACATTTGGCCCACTCACCAATGGGAGCCTACGAGATGAGAATCCCTTGGATGAGATTTATTACTTATGTTTATTGATTGATGAGATTACCTAGCGTCAAACGACCAAGGTCAAAGACCCTAGGCGGCGTCAGAGAGCCTTTTGCTCTCTGGCGCCTGGTTTAAGCGCATATGAAATAGTATTGCATTTGTAATATAATTAACCATTATAATATAAATTATGATGATTAAAAATATTCTGAAGAAACACGGCGGTGGTATGAGTACTTATTTGGATGATAATTTTTAACAACTCGGATAAGAGAAGATTATGTTAATTTATGAGACTCTGTTTACCAGTGATATTTTCACTACTTGTATTAGAAAGAAATGTTTTTTATGCTTTAAATAAAACTTAACATTCCTTTAATACACTGCTAATTGATTTTTAAATGAATATTTAATGGCTCATTCAACCAACTGTCTTAAGGAAGTCATTGCAAGCCTTTGTCAACATGATGACGTCATAGAGGCTTCAGGGATCCTTGCTTGAATGCGATTGACCATATGGATTTATTTTTTCCTTTTAAATCCTTTAAAACACTTTTCAAGTTATATTAGTAACTGGCCCGATAGAAAACTTGTATACTAAACGTAACAAACATTAACAGTTAGAGAGTTCTTGAAATTGTCATAGATATTACATAAAATAAGAGTCTTTCAAGATACAAAATAATTTTTTCCAGGAATTCAGAAGACTTAGCTCACTCCGATTCCTGGATTATCCAAAGTAAAGAACCTTGGGCCTTTCACTTGTTATGGAGACGATTTCAGACTTCGTAACATTTGGTGTCCTGAGAGTCGTTTTCGGCTCAGAAGGCCTAAGAAAGAGACACCGTGTGGTGGGTCAAAAACCCCTCTTAGGAATCCACGAATAAGGACTACCTCTCGGTTTGGGGTTCATAGACAGGACAGGTTCCTGACGTCCCCCGCCAATCCAGGAGTCCAGACTTCTTTTCTCTTTCTTCTTCTTCTTCTTCTTCTTCTTCTTCTTCTTCTTCTTCTTTCTTCTTCTTCTTCTTCTTCTTCTTCTTCCTTCAGCCCTCAGTAAGTTCATCTGGCTACAAATATTTGTTTGGTAATTAGTTTAGTATATTGAATTGTCTTTGTTCCTCCTGTCATTACCGTTTTTAAATAGATAAGTCCTTCTTTTAGCTCTAAATGCCTCTAGGTTTCACACCTCTCAATGGTTTCAAAGCCGTATATACAAAGGTCCTTTTACCAATATATATTTTTTGCATCTTGAATCCAGTAATCTATATTTTATTTTACTTTGCTTTTACCATGAGTGCTTTTACAAATCTTGATTTTTTATTATTCATAAAAGTATACGTCAAAACATATTTACTTTCGATCTCCGTTTGAATATGTTGCCAGTGAAACTCAATAAAGATTGGTCCATGACCTCATCCCGTGGGCATTTATTCATTACTGGGCAACTCTGACGATCAACATTTCCGGTATCATTGGCATATTGTGGTAAATGTTAAACTCTTTCTTCAGTAACATTTTTAAGTGTTTATATATATATATATATATATATATATATATATATATATATATATATATATATATATATATATATAATAATAATAATAAACCCCTTTGTTGTATAAATCATAAACATGCCAATTTGAATCTATAATATACCAATTCAAACACAGAAAGACAAACTGGTATCAAGCAGCTTCCTCACATCAGACACAAACGAACAATGAGCTTTCAATAATTATGATTCATCTCACTAGTATAACACGGCTACACATAGGCCTATGTCACAAACTGTTCAAATCACGAGATTTCTTATCATCCAATTTGTGTTTTATGTAGTTTTACTGCATGCATATAAAAATTACTTTATTATGCTACTAAAGTAATAATAAGATGGTTCCTCTTGGCAGGTCAGTATCCAGTGGTCCACACCATCTGCAAAGTGAACAAAACAGAACTGTTTCTGCAATGTTGAAGTTACAGAAAAATCGGATATTGACCTCTGACCCCAGGGCAGATGTCAGTCATTGAGATTCGTCCATGTGTTTGGCAGCTCTGCCATGTTAGCAACTAGAGGTCATAATAATAATAATAATAATAATAATAATAATAATAATAATAATAATAATAATAATAATAATATCATTCATTCATTCAAAGAAAATTCTTAAAAGAAGAGTTACGACGATGAATATAAATGAAGGAATAAAAATAGACAAATAAAAAAACAATAAGTAAGTACAGACTAAAACAAAAATGATAGAAAAACTAAGACAAATAAGATAATTAAATAAGGCAAATAAAAAGGCAATAAATACGTACATACTAAAACAGCAATGACAGGAAAACTAGGACAAACAAGATATTTAAATAAGGACACCTGATCTTTTTGTCCTGAAGCATCTATTAAAAACAAGATTTGCTTGACATTTAAACGATTCATATTTGACCAAAAACACCAAACGTGAATTGAAACATTCGTTCTATTCAGAATGAAATGAGGCAGATATCGAAGCTTCTCTTTTAAATCAAGGAACGACCCAATTACAAAAAAAGGTATATTCGAGGATGAATAATGAATGAAGAGCTTCAGTTAATATCTCAATAAATGTTGGCTCCATCAAGCCATTGTCGAGAGAAAGAGAGGAGAGAGAGAAGATTTCGTGGCTGAACCAAAGGCTACATTTGGCCCACTCACCAATGGGAGCCTACGAGATGAGAATCCCTTGGATGAGATTTATTACTTATGTTTATTGATTGATGAGATTACCTAGCGTCAAACGACCAAGGTCAAAGACCTAGGCGGCGTCAGAGAGCCTTTTGCTCTCTGGCGCCTGGTTTAAGCGCATATGAAATAGTATTGCATTTGTAATATAATTAACCATTATAATATAAATTATGATGATTAAAAATATTCTGAAGAAACACGGCGGTGGTATGAGTACTTATTTGGATGATAATTTTGACAACTCGGATAAGAGAAGATTATGTTAATTTATGAGACTCTGTTTACCAGTGATATTTTCACTACTTGTATTAGAAAGAAATGTTTTTTATGCTTTAAATAAAACTTAACATTCCTTTAATACACTGCTAATTGATTTTTAAATGAATATTAAATGGCTCATTCAACCAACTGTCTTAAGGAAGTCATTGCAAGCCTTTGTCAACATGATGACGTCATAGAGGCTTCAGGGATCCTCGCTTGAATGCGATTGACCATATGGACTTATTTTTTCCTTTTAAATCCTTTAAAACACTTTTCAAGTTATATTAGTAACTGACCCGATAGAAAACTTGTATACTAAACGTAACAAACATTAACAGTTAGAGAGTTCTTGAAATTGTCATAGATATTACATAAAATAAGAGTCTTTCAAGATACAAAATAATTTTTTCCAGGAATTCAGAAGACTTAGCTCACTCCGATTCCTGGATTATCCAAAGTAAAGAACCTTGGGCCTTTCACCTGTTATGGAGCCGATTTCAGACTTCGTAACATTTGGTGTCCTGAGAGTCGTTTTCGGCTCAGAAGGCCTAAGAAAGAGACACCGTGTGGTGGGTCAAAACCCCTCTTAGGAATCCACGAATAAGGACTACCTCTCGGTTTGGGGTTCATAGACAGGACAGGTTCCTGACGTCCCCCGCCAATCCAGGAGTCCAGACTTCTTTTCTCTCTTCTTCTTCTTCTTCTTCTTCTTCTTCTTCTTCTTCTTCTTCTTCTTCCTTCAGCCCTCAGTAAGTTCATCTGGCTACAACTATTTGTTTGGTAATTAGTTTAGTATATTGAATTGTCTTTGTTCCTCCTGTCATTACCGTTTTTAAATAGATAAGTCCTTCTTTTAGCTCTAAATGCCTCTAGGTTTCACACCTCTCAATGGTTTCGAAGCCGTATATACAAAGGTCCTTTTACCAATATATATTTTTTGCATCTTGAATCCAGTAATCTATATTTTAGTTTACTTTGCTTTTACCATGAGTGCTTTTACAAATCTTGATTTTTTATTATTCATAAAAGTATACGTCAAAACATATTTACTTTCGATCTCCGTTTGAATATGTTGCCAGTGAAACTCAATAAAGACTGGTCCATGACCTCATCCCGTGGGCATTTATTCATTACTGGGCAACTCTGACGATCAACATTTCCGGTATCATTGGCATATAGTGGTAAATGTTAAACTCTTTCTTCAGTAACATTTTTAAGTGTTTATATATATATATATATATATATATATATATATATATATATATATATATATATATATATATATATATATATAAAATAAACCCCCTTTGTTGTATAAATCATAAACATGGCAATTTGTATCTATATATACTAATTCAAACACAGAAAGACAAACTGGTATCAAGCAGCTTCCTCACATCAGACACAAACGAACAATGAGCTTTCAATAATTATGATTCATCTCACTAGTATAACACGGCTACACATAGGCCTATGTCACAAACTGTTCAAATCACGAGATTTCTTATCATCCAATTTGTGTTTTATGTTCAGTTTTACTGCATGCATATAAAAATTACTTTATTATGCTACTAAAGTAATAATAAGATGGTTCCTCTTGGCAGGTCAGTATCCAGTGGTCCACACCATCTGCAAAGTGAACAGAACAGAACTGTTTCTGCAATGTTGAAATTACAGAAAAATCAGATCTTGACCTCTGACCCCAGGGCAGAGGTCAGTCATTGAGACTGGTCCATGTGTTTGGCAGCTCTGCCATGTTAGCAACTAGAGGTCATTATACTTCATAATAATAATAATAATAATAATAATAATAATAATAATAATAATAATAATAATAATAATAATAATAATAATAGATCATTCATTCGTAAGAAAATTCTTAAAAAAAGAGTTACAACGATGAATATAACTGAAGGAATAAAAACAGACAAATAAAAAAAAAACAATAAGTAAGTACAGACTAAAACAAAAATTATAGAAAAACTTAGACAAATAAGATAATTAAATAAGGCAAATAAAAAGGCAATAAATACGTACATACTAAAACAGCAATGACAGGAAAACTAGGACAAACAAGATATTTAGATAAGGAAATCTGAACTTTTTGTCCTGAAGCATCTATTAAAAACAAGATTTGCTTGACATTTAATCGATTCATATTTGGCCAAAAACCAAACGTGAATTGAAACATTCGTTCTATTCAGAATGAAATGAGGCAGATATCGAAGCTTCTCTTTTTAAATCAAGGAACAACCCAATTACAAAAAAAGGTATATTCGAGGATGAATAATGAATGAAGAGCTTCAGTTAATATCTTCACTTTAATTAGTACTTAGTATTATAAAGATCAATACAAAATTAACAAGTTACAATGATAGAAAACGAATCACTCTTGACTCAGTCTATATGGGGAACACGGAAGTGAGGGGAGACGTACTCTCCTTTGAAGGACACAGTTCTGAACTCTCGTCTCCTCGTCGTTCTCTAACTCGTCGAACCCCAAGAAAAACTTGGTATCTGGAATCTCCACCTCCTTCTAGCCTTATTGGAAGGATTAATCAGCAAGGCCTCCCCTTCAAGTAGCTGATTGGAAGGACTGTAGTGGGTGTGATTCAAATCTCTCCTTAGAGGGCTTGATTGGAGGTGATCTTAGGAGGGTGTGTGAAAGACCCTCCCAAAACAAAATTGATTGGAGGTTGAAGAAGTACATCACTTGGGCCAACCCCAAATTCCTGGAACTTCACGAAAACGCCTTCCTGAGAAGGCGGGGCTATAGAACCAGCTGCTGTAAGCATTTAGGCTGTGCTGACTCATGTTTTGGTTAGCTTCAGTCGCGAGGCCATTATTTCTCACTTTTACGACTGTTTTTATGGCTTCAACACGATATACTGCAATGGTTCATGTAAACATCCCGCGTATTGCTAACACGATACAACAGCATTTGGGCATTATCACTGTGTTCTTTGCCTCTCTCTTTATTCTTATTTCTCTCTCCTTCTCTCTCCTAACTTTTTCTCTTTTCTCTCTCTCTCTCTCTCTCTCTCTCTCTCTCTCTCTCTCTCTCTCTCTCTCTCTCTCTCTCTCTCTCTTCTATCTAATTTCCCTATCTATTCTACACCACAACAGAACAAGCCCACCAAAGGGGCCACTGACTCGAAATTCAAGCTTCCAAAGAATATTATGATGCTCGTTTGAAAGAAGTGACAAAAAGTAATAGGAAACAGAGAAAGAAGAGATCAATTATTAAAAAGAAAAGTTTAATAAATGAATTAATAAGTAGATAGAAATGCAAGTAAATTGAAGCCAATCTTTCGTTCTGGTTGTTTCCAAAGGTCACGGAATATTTCATTCTTTTGGAATCTCACACAGTAAACCCTCCGGTTCGTACAAATTAGAAAACAGTTTTTTTTTAGGATTTTTATCTTACAATACACGTCCAACGTCCGTTCACGAACAGAAAACAAGAGGCGTTTTTATGTCCTGTCCCGAACGCGTCTCGTTCCGAGACAGGGTTTTTGGAAAACGAATTCTTTGCCTCTTCGTAAAGGCACACTATTATTCAACAGGTATTGTTAATTAAATCATACAAAATCATACAAAAAAGAAATAAAAAAACTTAACCTACAATATTTTAACGTTCGTAACTCCGGTGCCAGGTGGAAGGTACCTTGATTTAATTTTTCATCCATAGTTTTTTATTATATATCTATATATATTTTTTATAGTCAAGAATTTAGGCTCTGTGAGTTTTCTCTCTCGCGCAACAAGCGAGGCTTATGATTTAATGAAGTGCTTTATCGACGTAGAGAAAGAGCGAGAGGGAGAGAGAGAGGGAGAATAAATTATGTTATTAAGCAAAGACAAGGTTATAAAGTATTCACAGAGAGAGAGAGAGAGAATATGAATGATATTATTAAACAAAGACAAGGTTATAAAGTGTCTGTGCATTGCTCCGGCCTAAAGTATTCAGAGAGAGAGAGAGAGAGAGAGAGAGAGAGAGAGAGAGAGAGAGAGAGAGAGAGAGAGAGATATTTCAACCCTGTGAGGGTTTGCCTTCTTTCATGCCCTCTCTCTCTCTCTCTCTCTCTCTCTCTCAAAAAGAAAAAAAAAATGACGTACCACCAAGAAAACGCTGTCTTCATACCCACCTCTTCTCGAAACCGAGAGAGAGAGAGAGAGAGAGAGAGAGAGAGAGAGAGAGAGAGAGAGAGAGAGAGACAACCAAACAGACAGAGAGGAAAAGAGAGAGAATACAACAATAATAATAATAATAATAATAATAATAATAATAATAATAATAATAATAATAATAATACTAAACCTTTCCTCGAATACACTTCACATTAAATGGGTGAACGGCTTAAATCCATTTACATATTAACAGATTTTCCAGATTCGCAATAAGCGCTGGACATTCGCCCCCCACCCCCCCACCCCCGCCCTGGAAAATCTCTACTGACGCTGTTTGAATTATCAAGCCCCTTGAATTTTGGCGAATTATTCGACCATTCGACCACCCCCACCCAAAGAAAATAATAATATTATAGAAAGTCGAGAGGCAAGAAGATCTCTTTGGATTATCGAAGCGTTATTATTATTATTATTATTATTATTATTATTATTATTATTATTATTATTATTATTATTATTATTATTATTGAAGTGAATTATCGGACCGTTCGACCAAAAATGGAAAAAATAATAATAAAAAAACTCGAGAGAAGACCTCTTTGGATTATCGAAGCGTTACTGAATGGTATTCATTATTATTATTATTATTATCATTATTATTATTATTATTATTATTATTATTATTATTATTATTATTATTATTATTATTATTATTATTCGTTACTGAGTAAAATATTAGAGAAATACCTATTCAAAGTTCATTATTCGACCTTACGACCAAAAATAAAAAAAATAAAGGATTATCAAAGCATTTTTTAATGTTATTTATTATTATTATTATTATTATTATTATTATTATTATTATTATTATTATTATTATTATTATTATTATTATTATTCAGTGGGTAGAGTATTAGAGAAAAACCTGTTAAAAATGTTACATAGATAAATAGATAGATAGACAGGGAGGTAGATAGATAAGAATAAAAAAATAAATAGATAAATAGACAAATAGATCAATAATCAAATAATTAGATAGATAGATAGAGAGATAGATGAATAGACAAAAATAAAAAAAATAAATAGACAGATAGACAGATAAAGAATAAATTTAATAAAAAGATAAATAAATAAATTAGTAAATAAACAAATAAGTCAAAGAATGAGGTAATAGGTAAATAAACAGATAGGTAGATAGATGGAGAGATATACCAATAGATGGATAGATAAATAACTGAATCAATAAATAAAATAAATAAATTATTGGTCGGATAGATAGATAGATAGACAAATAGACAAACGAATTAATTAATAAATAGATGCATAGAAAGATCAAAATTAAAAATAAAATGGATAAACATAAAAAAAGAGTGACACACACAAATTAATCAACATAAAGACAGACAGATAAAACAAATTAATTAAATAATTAGATAGATATATAAAAAAATTAAAAATAGGTTAAAGAAATATATAATAACGTGAATGGCTGAGTATCTCCACCCCAACCCTCCCCATAAGCCATAACCTCACCCCCACCCAACCCCACCACCGCCCCAGCCCCCTGCCCCCCCCCTGCCCTCCGCACGCCCGCTTCCGGTATCCCTGCGCAGAGAATAAATATGTTCGGTTCCGGGACAATAGTAAACAAAAGGGCCGTGCATTTATGAATAATGAAAATGCCCGCTAATGCAATCCTCAGGATTAGGAGAGAGAGAGAGAGAGAGAGAGAGAGAGAGAGAGAGTCTTTATGCACTTGTGCTTTTAGGGGATTTTTGTTGTGTTTTTTTCTATGTGCAAGCAGGGTTTCCTGTGCTGATTTTCTCTCTCTCTCTCTCTCTCTCTCTCTCTCTCTCTCTCTCTCTCTCTCTCTCTCTCTCTCTCTCGTAACACACGCAAGCACTTTAATATCCAGTGAGAGATGAAGGTATGACAGTGCACGATTATTTATATGAAGGTTCTTTAAGTGATGTATTGTTACAGTTATATATATATATATATATATATATATATATATATATATATATATATATATATATATATATATATATATATATGTATGTATGTATGTATGTATATTTATATATATATATGTACATATATATATATATATATATACATATGTATATAATATATATACCCATGTATATATTATATACATACATACGTAAAAATAAATGTATATTTAAAGACAGATCTAAATACACATAGTTTACCGTAGTTATTTGTTAACTGAACTATTATCAAGGGAAACGTTTTAAACTGATAGAAAAACAGTCTGTCAATTAAAAATATATAACAAAATTTTACTTAATATAAACCAAATTACGCATTAAGCCGGAACGGAACCTTTCCACGAAAAATATAAAAAACTTAATTTTTATCCAAATAATTTAAAATATTATTCTCTGGCAATATCAATCGATTTATTGCACAGCGGAGCAAAAGAACCCAACGCAGAAATAAACTTTCAAGAACTTTAAAATGATCTAAATGAAACATCTACAGGTTGTTGCTGTAGAGTCTGTAGAGAAAAAGCCTGGTTAATGAAACTGCTTTTATTGAGAATCGATACCAACTTCCCTTTGATGTATTGAGAGGAGAATGTCTTCCCAAGTTATGACTAGACTTTGAGAATCAATACCCGAGTGCTATTCGTGTTTCTGTGGGCCTTTACATGCGTGAGGAATTACGCGTGCTCGCGCGAGCGCATTTAAGGTTAAGTGTTCAAGGTTTTGATACTGTTATTGTAATGGTTCCTTTTAAGAGAGGTTAGATTTCTTCATTTGATTGCCTGAAATCTTATATACATATATATATATATATATATATATATATATATATATATATATATATATATATATATATATGTGTGTGTGTGTGTGTGTGTGTGTGTGTGTGTGTGTGTGTGTACTGTATATATGTGTGTATTTGTGCACGTGTTTGCTGAGTGTGTAAGCTTTTCATAGAGTAATAATGCAAATTACTCCTGAAAATATATATCAGCTCTGACAACTTAATTAGTGATAGAAACAATCTTCATTAGGCTCAGCCTAGACTGTTTAGGAGAAACAGGCAGGTCATTTGTGTAGAAGAATATTGAGAGCAGGATTTAACATCTGTTCATTAGAAAGAGCGTTAAGCTCTGGAAATTGCAATTGCTCAGCGATTAATCCCACATGAAAGGGCTGGGAACTCACACGGTTCGCTTATGAAAATACTGACTTGATTTGTTTATGCTTTTCTGAATTCTGATTAAGCCTCTATATTTAGAGAAAGATATACATAACTATTAACTGATCTCTAATCAAGCACTTATACTGAGAGAAAGAGATACATAACTATAAAACTGATCTCTAATCAAGCACTTATAATTCACAAAGAGATAGAGAGCTCTATAAATTTTTGAAAGGAATTATACAGTCTCTTTTTAAATCTTGAACACTAAAGCTTTAACATTACATGAGAGCGAGAGAGAGAGAGAGAGAGAGAGAGAGAGAGAGAGAGAGAGAGAGAGAGAGAGAGAGAGAGAGAGAGACGTAGCTTTATTTTTTCCGAGCTGCAATATAGAGTTAAAGCTGTCAAGTTTTCATATTTATCATTTAACGTTTCTTTTCCATTGTCGACACTAATCAACGTTTTTCTTTCACCTGAAAAAGAGGTAGCTTTCTTAATTTAGTTCTGAACACTAATTAATAATTAAATTATAATTATAATTCAAAAAGACCAATTATACTAATTGCTACCGGCGGTAAAAGTCGACAATCGATATCACTACAACCAATAGTGTGAACTGAGAAGCGTGAGCAGCCAATCACGACTGACGTAGTGATATCGACTGCAGACATTTTCTGTCAGATTCAATAAAACAAACTACAGATATATGTATCTTTTTTATAATGAGCTAAACAATTAAAATCAACTTCCCAGCCAGATTGGGTTTGAATCTTTAATGATAATAAGACTTTAATATATAGGAAAAGTCTATTTGGAACACAATAAACAGCCAGTAAGTCTCCCAGACACAAATAGAGACGCAAAAGTCAGTAATCGAGAAAGAAATGGCTTTGGAAAATCAATGCCGAAGGTGGTAAAATCACATTACACGTCTATACACGAACTGGCATGCTGTGTAAGTGGTCCAGCAATACTGAGAGAGAGAGAGAGAGAGAGAGAGAGAGAGAGAGAGAGAGAGAGAGAGAGAGAGAAATGGCATTTGACGTCGCATACCGTGGCCGATACCTTCCGGGAATAGCATCAAAAGGGAGTTGCTTGTCAAAAGGTTTTATGTATCGGAATTATTCGTGTTTGTA
>NC_089750.1:849207-859207 GCF_040412425.1 Macrobrachium rosenbergii | reverse complement strand
GGGTCACGGGTTTAGGGTCAGGGGTTAGGGTCAGCTGTAAATGGATATTCTGTGTGGATGAGGAGGAGAACGAGACGCGTGAGAAACTCCTGCGAAGATGAGAGTGAGAGTGTAAAGTGATTCTCTCTCTCTCTCTCCTCTCTCTCTCTCTCTCTCTCTCTCTCTCTCTCTCTCTCTCTCTCTCTCTCGATGGACGGACGACCCACCAAGTGGTGATTATTTTAGTGCGTCCTGTTTCCTTGTTTGGGTGTTAGTTTTTTTTTTTTAGAGAGTAGTTTTTTTTTTTTTATTTTTTTAGGGAGTAGTTTTTTTTTTTATTGGGGGAACGGACCGGATTTCCCAGGCATCCACATTGAATAATTCCGCCATATTTTTTTTATATCGTACACGATGAAAGATTCTACTGCGAAAGTTTTTTGTGTGTTTTTTTTCTAAGATTCAACATTGAATACTTCTGCCATAATATGTTTTTTTTTTTCTTACACATAATATAGAATTATTTATTCTGTATGAAAGCATTTCACCGCGTGATGGTTTGTTGTGTGTTTTTTTTTTCTAAGCTTCTGCCTTGAATATTTAGACAATAATAGTTTTTTTTATTATCACGTGCAATAAATTATTTTACCATGAATATGTTTTCCTTGGTTTTTGTCTTTCCCAAACTTCTCCATTAAATATTTTTGAGATGAAAATCTTTTTATTCTATTTTTATCGTCACATAGGATTAATAATTCTGATACGAAAGCATTTTGTCCCTTTTTTTATTCAAGCCTCTACACTTTTTCTGTCCGCCCTCAGATCTTAAAAACTACTGAGGCTAGAGGGCTGCAACTTGGTATGTTGATCATCCACCCTCCAATCATCAAACGTACCAAATTGCAGCCTTCTAGCCTCAGTAGTTTTAATTTTATTTAAGGTTAAAGTTAGCCATAATCGTGCGTCTGGCAACGATATAGGACAGGCCACCACCTGGCCGTAGTTAAAGTTTCATGGGCCGCGGCTCACACATCATTATACCGAGACCACCGAAAGATAGAGATCTACTTTCGGTGGCCTTGATTATACGCTGTAGCGGCTGTACAGAAAACTCGATTGCGCCGAAGAAACTTCGGCGCATTCTTTACTTGTTTACTTGACAAAGGGTGAATTCTTCTGTAATCACAATATTTTCTTGAGGCATCTTAGTGTGTTAATGTAAATATTTTAGGCGTAAATATTTTAGGCAGAAATATTTTTCTCTCTTAATTCAAATCTGTCATGGATTTATCCTACTACCTAACATTATATGTCAGATATGAGTTATTAATATTTTTATTGTTTATCAGAATGATGACATATATTGTTTTTTTCTCATTATATTCTGTAATTAATTACAAAATACAATTGGTTAACGAAAAAACATTATATTCTATTTCGCAATAACCTACTAAAATTTCATATCGATTTCCGTGCTATATCACAATATAAGGTTTAGTATTAACATATATTGCCCAGTATTTTGTATATATAACATTTTCTTATTCATTCATCATTGTATTTAACAAATCTAACTTTTAAAGACAAACCTACCACTTAAATGACAAAAAAAAGTACACAAAAAACATACCCCAAACTAACCACAGTAACTTTGTCCCCAAAACCCTTCAAAAAAAAAAAAAAAAAAAAAACAAGCATTTTTGATGAACTTTGGGTCTGGCAAAATGGACCAGCGCTGTGTGTAGCGGGGATTTCGGCCATGACACTAATTCTATTCACGACAATGAATCATCCTCACTCCCCAAATACAAAAATGTCGGGCCAATTAGCGAAAGGTAACTAGATTTTTTTTTCGACCATTGGGTGGCGGCTGGATGGGGTCGCTCTCTTTCTCTCTCTCTCTCTTTTTCCGAGTGTGTATGTGTGTGTGTGTGTGTGTGTGTGTGTGTGTTTGTTTTGGAACATTTGGAAAGGACAGGTTTTTTTATTTTTCTGTTATATATATATATGTATGTATACATACATATCTCGTTGTTGATAGTTAGTCGATGGTTGTAGGCTGCAACTGTATTGGAGAGAGAGAGAGAGAGAGAGAGAGAGAGAGAGAGAGAGAGAGAGAGAGAGAGAGAGAGAGAGAGGGAGGAATTTCAGACATAAGTGTTCGTTACTTTACATATATATAATATATATAGGTATATACATATATACATATATATATACATATATGATATATATATATATATATATATATATATATATATATATAATATATATATATATATATATATATATAATATATATATATAAAATACAGATATATATATATATATATATATATATATATATATATATATATATATATATATATATATATATATATATATATATAATATATATATATATATAAAGAGAGGTCCTAGTTGAAACACTATCGTATACTCAAAAGCTATTCTCTCTCTCTCTCTCTCTCTCTCTCTCTCTCTCTCTCTCTCTCTCTCTCTCTCTCTCGCTTAGTGTAGTCAATGAACTCAAATTGCAATTTACTTTACAAGTCTAGTGTATTATGCAATGCATGTATCTATAAATGAAGGAGAATTTGAATATTTAAATATTTAGATAAATATTTACTTAAATTAGTTTAACTTGAACTGCGTTCTATTGTCATTATTATCAACAGGATATTATTCATCTCACTTATATATTCCATACATTATTCAACATCAAAATGCATATATTTCTCAAATAAGCCTTCTCTAATCACATAAGACTGCTAAACATTCATTTAATGTTATTTTGTGTCTACGTCTGCGCCAATGTTTATATTCTTACGGCACCTACCCAAACAGACATGTCCTTCACTTTGACTTTTTCTCAATCGAGCCTTCTCTAATTGCATATTCATTTAATATCTATCTCACGTGTCTGTGTCAGTCCCAATTTTGCATTTCCAAGCCACCTGCCCAGACAGACATGTCCTTGACTTCGAGTGTTTTTTTTCTCAATTGAGCCTTCTCTAATTGCACATTCGTTTAATATCTATCTCATGTGTCTGTGTCAGTCCCAATTTTGCATTTCCAAGCCACCTGCCCAGACAGACATGTCCTTTACTTCGACTCTCTGATTAGGCTGCGCCAAACCCGCTGGGCCCACCAGTCCACCAGTCGTCATAAAGGACTCAAGGTCTCTCTCTCTCTGCAGTTTTCAGGTGGGCGTAATAGATTGGCCGCAGTTCATCATGCCTTGTCCTACACACACAGTAATTTTGCAGTCGATAACATCAAACGCTTCCTTTGCATTTGCTCCGGCATGAAAAGCAGGAAGCTGGACATACCTGCTGGACGTACCTGCTGCTGATTGTCAGCAGGACTGTGTCTTTGTTGATTTGTTTTTGTATGAAGACAGGGATACGCGCCCCCCTCTTTGAATGGACGAAGGCTTAATTCATCTCTGACTTGCCTCAGATTTTCTCGTATGCATATTTATATTTTTTCGTATGGTTTTCAGCACAAGAAAGCCATGGTAGACTATCTATTGGATAGTATGGGTTTCATTTAGCTTCCTTGGACTGTGAGAGAGAGAGAGAGAGAGAGAGAGAGAGAGAGAGAGAGAGAGAGTGTGTGTGTACTCCCTTGGCAAATTGTGATTCGCACCACTATACAAGGAACTCGTGGTGGCTTTATTGCCAGATACAATAGGTTTCATTTAGTTTCCTTGAGCTACCACTCGTGAGAGAGAGAGAGAGAGAGAGAGAGAGAGAGAGAGAGAGAGAGAGAGAGAGAGAGAGAGAGTCCCTAGGCAGTAATAATAATAATAATAATAATTCTTGATTCGTATCAATATTAGTAGTTATCTAACTTTTCACTTATAACTATTACTCGTGTGTGTGTTTTGCGTGCGGGTATGAGAGAGAGAGAGAGAGAGAGAGAGAGAGAGAGAGAGAGAGAGAGAGAGAGAGAGCATGTCCTCAGGACAATAATAATAATAATAATAATAATAATGATAATAGCTCGTGATTCATACCAACATTAGCAGTCGTCAAGCTAACCTTTCCTTATAATTAATACTCTTGTATGAGAGAGAGAGAGAGAGAGAGAGAGAGAGAGAGAGAGAGAGAGAGAGAGAGAGTGCATGTCCTCAGGACAATAATAATAATAATAATAATAATAATAATAATAATAATAATAATAATAATAGCTCGTGATTCGTACCAACATTAGCAGACGTCAAGCTAACCTTTCCTTATAATTAATACTCGTGTATGAGAGAGAGAGAGAGAGAGAGAGAGAGAGAGAGAGAGAGAGAGAGAGAGAGAGAGAGAGAGAGAGTGCATGTCCTCAGGGCAATAATAATAATAATAATAATAATAATAATAATAATAATAATAATAATGACAGCTCGAGATTCGTACCAACATTACCAGACGTCAACCCAACCTTTCACTCCCAATCCCCAATAAAGCCGACGAAAGAAAGCGACGCTTTCACTTAAGGCTCGAGTAATTCGCACTGCGAAAGCCCCATCCGGTTCTTTATGCGTCCAATTTGAGGTAAACTTGTATCCATCCCTCCCCCCACCCCCTTCTCCAGTCTTGTATCCCCCCCTTCTCTCCCGATGGAAATTCCATCTTCCGTGTTTGTCTGGGAGAGTCCCTAATGCCATTTAGTTAAACCCTAAAGCAATTTCGCTGAAGTTATCTTTGCGTCTGCGTTGGTGATAGGGTTTGGGATTTTCTCCCTTCTTCTTTTTAGTTTTCCGTAAAAGAAGGCTGTTGTGCCGGCTTTGTCGGTCCGTCCGCACTTTATTCTGTCCGCATTTTCCTGTCCGCCCTCAGATCTTAAAAACTGCTGAGGTTAGAAAGGCTGCAAATTGGTATGTTGATCATCCACCCTCCAATCATCAAACATACCAAATTGCTGCCCTCTAGCCTCAGTAGTTTTTATTTTATTTAAGGTTAAAGTTAGCCATAATCATGCGTCTGGCAACGCAACAACGCAGGCCGCCACGGCCGGTTGAGAGTTTCACGGGGCGCGGCTCATACAGCATTGTACCGAGACCACCTAAAGATGGATCTATTATCGGTGGCCTCGATTATGCGCTGTACAGAAAACTCTGATTGCGAGGAAGAAGCTTCTGCGCATTTTTTATTTTTTTCCTTCCTTCCCTTCTCTCTCTCTCCTCCCCAGGACTCCAAATCTTCCTTGCAAGAAGAAGAAGAAGAAGAAGAAGAAGAAAGAGTTCATATCAGCAGACGCTGGATTTGTGGTTAAGCCTTCCAATCTGATCTTCCCTTAGATGGCAGTTAGACATGTCCTTCTAATTAGCCTCTCGCAAAAGTATGTGAGCCGAGGATTTAAATATATGAAGAGCCTTTTACTCTCTCTCTCTCTCTCTCTCTCTGTTTGCATCCGAAAAGTTTATTGTCGCTGATCGCTGGATTTACAACAGATCCTCTGAATCTGGGCATTACTGAGATTGTCATTAAAACGAGAGATGTGAGGTAATTTCTTTAATGAATCTGGAGGAAGATCTAGATAAATAATTGATCTTTTTTTGCTGCTGTTGTTTTGAATCTGGTGATTACTGAGATAGTCAGTAAAACGAGAGATGTAAGGTAATTTCTTTAGTGAGTATGGAGGAAGATCTAGATAAATAATTGACGTTTTTTTGCTATTCCTTGTTTTGGAGAAACAAATACAGTTATGTCCAAAATAGAATTATACAAGAGAGCTTACGATTCCCCCAAAACTCTCTGTTTCATTTTATTCTCAAAATATCTTTGTACATTTACATATCCGTGGACTTGCGTCTCCATTTTAAGACTCATACCACTATGAGTATTTTTTTTTATTATTTTTTTTATTTTATGATTGATTACTGAAGTCAAATGAAGTTAAAATATATTTGTACAGTTACGTAACTGTGGATATATTGCTCCATTTTAAGACTCATGCCACAATGAGTATTTTTTAAATTATTTCCCTGTTTTATGACTGATTACTGAAGTCATATATGAAGTCATTTCAATGATGGCTGGATTACTGGTTTGATGTTTGCCTTTTGAAAAAGGCCATATCATTAAAACCTTGATTGATAATTAAGCCTCTTTACCAGAGCGTTAATTAGCCTGTGATCATTAAAGAAATTATGTATTTACGATGTCATAAAAAATATACATGCAATCTCTTGCTCATAATGTATTTGATCCAAAGATTTCTTGTTATTTACAACAGGATTTACAACTAAGCCTCTGAACTTGACTTTTACTTATGTTGTGAATGAAAGGGCACTTGTCATTATATTTCAGTGAAAGTATATGAAAAGAAATTCCTAATCATAAGATCGACCTTTCAGAGATTATAATCTTAAATTTGCATCAGAAAATCTCCTATCAATGAAGGTGGATTACAACAGCAGCTGAATTAATCTGACCAAAACGCGAATTGTAATCCAGTGGATTAAACGGATTTAAAAGAAATTGCAATTATGAATATAAACACATTATGACGAATATTGAAGGAATAGAAAAAGATAAATGTACCATCAAAGAATATGAGACGACTATAAAAATTGAGTGTAATCCTGGGGATTAAGTGAATTTTATTGTGTGTATGTTTTTCAACTATGAGTTATGAACACGTAATCAGGATCATTTAAAACAAAGTCACAGATAAATATACCATCAAAGAAAATAAGACACTACAGAAATCGAATATAAATCTAGTGATTAAACGAATTTTTATTTTTATATATTCTAGCTAAATATTATAAACACTTCGACGATTATTGAAACGAATCTTTTAGTGTCCATTTTTCAACTATAAACGATAAACACATTATAACGAATATTGAAAGAAGCGACAAAATAAAAGTAATATTAAAGAAAATAAGAGAACGCCAGTAATAGAACGATTTGAACTGATGCTATCACAAGGGTATTAGTTGGATCATAATATGATACTGGCATACGGGCAACCCTCCCCAACCGCCGAAATAGAAAGAAGATATATCTCGATTACGATTGGAATCCTCCACACACTCTCTCTCTCTCTCTCTCTCTCTCTCTCTCTCTCTCTCTCTCTCTCTCTCTCTCTCTCTCTCTCCCCCAAAAGTCCTCTAATTGGTCCATCATTTACTTGGATTTCTGTCCCTGTGGGATTTTCTTACTGTTTCATGTTACCTCTCTCTCTCTCTCTCTCTCTCTCTCTCTCTCTCTCTCTCTCTCTCTCTCTCTCTCTCTCTCTCTCTCTCTCTCTCTCTCTCTCAGAGTCCTTTAACTGGTCCATCGTTTACTTAGAGTTCTGTCCCTGTAGGATTTTCTAATGGTTTCATTTACTTCTCTCTCTCTCTCTCTCTCTCTCTCTCTCTCTCTCTCTCTCTCTCTCTCTCTCTCTCTCTCTCTAATTGGTCATTCGTTTACTTGGATTTGTCTCTGGGATTTTCTAACGGTTTCATTTCTCTCTCTCTCTCTCTCTCTCTCTCTCTCTCTCTCCAAAGTCTTCTAATTGGTCCATCATGTACTTAGATTTCTGTCCCTGTGGGATTTTCTTCCAGCTTCGTGTTACCTCGGGGGGAAAATGAGTTATGAAAATTGGTATTTAGTGTATCACATTCTTCCTTGACTGTAATGCTTGTGGTTATATTCTTTTGTGGAATATATGTTATTGATTGATCGGTTTGTTTTTGCTCGCTGAATTTCAGTTGGTTAATTGATTTTCTGAATAAAAAATTGGTTAATTGTTTACATTTTATTTTATTGTAATATCTTGGGTGCACAATTTTATTTGCCAGATGCAAATGGATTTTGTATGAATCATTTGATTCTGACAAAGGCAAAAATTGAAGTAAATCCTATTAATCCTGTACCTACAGATTAAACTTTCGTTATTTACGTAAATCCTTTTATTTCTGCAGTAATAAATTAATCTTTCATTTGTAATAAAAAGAAATATTTGCTTTAAAAGGTTTATTTTTTGCCTACTGTAAACCAATACTTTGTTAGACAACCAAATAATTCTCACAAATCCTTTTATTTTGGAAGATACGTAAAATTTTTGTTTAAAAGCCCCAAAAATTAAACTCTTCGTTTATTTTTTGTAGGAAAAAAGTAATATTTTTTTTACAAAGACAAGAAATATCAAAATTTTTACCATTTTTGTCATCAACAAATCAATATTTTGTCTTAAAGAATAAAACAAAATTTAAATGTACTTTATTTCCCCTCCCTAAGCTGAAATTAGGTAAATAATTATTATTATTATTATTATTATTATTATTATTATTATTATTATTATTATTATTATTATTATTATTATTCTACTTCCTACAGAAGGCAAGGAACTCACAAAATATTATTATTATTATTATTATTATTATTATTATTATCATTATTATTATTATTATTATTATTATTATTATTATTATTATTATTACACAAGAAAAGACATTCCCCAAAACCCCTTCAACCTTAGAACCTACAAACCGTCTAAGAAACAAAAAACAAAGAAAAGAAAAAAACACACAAAAAAATATACAAATCACCTAAGACACAAAAGAAGACTCAAAAAAGCAAAAAAAAAAAAAATAAATAAAAAATAAAGATAAATAAAAAAAAGACCCAGTCAAGCCCCATTTAGGCAGGAAGAGGGCCACTTGGTCTTCCTCTATAAGGACCCTTTTTCAAGTTGTCCAGGAGGAATAAATGAAGACATAGAACCCTGATGATGATATCCCCAAAAGAGAGAGAGAGAGAGAGAGAGAGAGAGAGAGAGAGAGAGAGAGAGAGAGAGAGAGAGAGTTTATTCTTGTATTATACATATGAAAGGTGATTAGAGATAAAGTGATTCTATGATGAAAAGTTTTTTGTAATTTAATCTAGAGAGAGAAAGAGAGAGAGAGAGAGAGAGAGAGAGAGAGAGATTTAGCTTTATTCCTTAGAAAGATAATTAGAGAAACAGACACTTTATGAGGAGCAGTTTTTGTATAATTAAAAATATAGAGTGAGAGAAAGAGAGAGAGAGAGAGAGTTTTTAGCTCTGTTTAATAAAGATATTATTAGAGAATTTGAGACTCTAAGATAAACAGTTTTTTGTCATTTAAAAGAGAGAGAGAGAGAGAGAGAGAGAGAGAGAGAGAGAGAGAGAAAGAGAGAGAGAGAGACAGAGAAGAGAACAGTTATTTATAATTTTAAATAAAAGATATTAGAGAAACAGTAACTCTAAGAGGAACAGTTTTTTATAATTTAAAATTAGAGAAACGATTCTATGAGAGAGAGAGAGAGAGAGAGAGAGAGAGAGAGAGAGAGAGAGAGAGAGAGAGAGAAACTTTTCTTTAGTTCTATGAAATAAAAATAAAATTAGAGAAACAATTCTATGAGGAATGGTTTTTGAGGTCATTTAAAATAGAGAGAGAGAATTTAGAGAGAGAGAGAGAGAGAAAAAAATTTCTTTAGCTCTATGAAATAAAAATAAAATTAGAGAGAGAGATTCTAGAGGAATATTTTTTTGAGACCATTTAAAAAGAGAGAGAGAGAGAGAGAGAAAAAAACTTTTCTTTAGTTCTATGAAATAAAAATAAAATTAGAGAAACGATGATTCTATGAGGAATGGATTTTTTTAGGTCATTTAAAATAAAGAGAGAGAGAGAGAGAGAGAGAGAGAGAGAGAGAGAGAGAGAGAGAGAGAGAGAGAGAGAATCATACCCAGCAGCCACAATGAACCAAATCAGATGGATTGAAATAAATATCTCGGAGGGCCTCTCCGTCAGGAGGAGGAGGAAGAAACAGAAACCTCCGAAGGGCTTGGGGTAGGAGGAGGAGGAGGAGGAGGAGGAGGAGGAGACGCCTTTAGAGTGAGGGAGGGAGGGAGGAGGTGCCAGCAGATAAAGCGGCTGAGCAGGAGGAGGCAGGAAGCAGTTAATGAAGCAGAGTGACTTGTGCTCCTGTCCACTGGACCACCAGCGACAACCAGCAGCCTACGTCTCTCTCTCTCTCTCTCTCTCTCTCTCTCTCTCTCAGGGAGTGAAATGG
>NC_089750.1:831707-839207 GCF_040412425.1 Macrobrachium rosenbergii | reverse complement strand
TCTATTAATTTGGTACAAAAAAAAGTAAAAAGTACTCCGACAAAAAACAAAAATATACGATTAAGACCAAACGTCTCTCTCTCTCTCTCTCTCTCTCTCTCTCTCTCTCTCTCTCTCTCTGCACAATCCATTTCAACCGTGAGTCGAGCAAAAAAACACAATAAAAAAAAAAAGTACCGCTGTTTTTGTAATAGACGGCTTTTCATTTTTCCTGCCGACAGCAGTTCCGGGAGAATTGCAGCTGACGTTCGCTGCCCGGGCAATTAAGAGAGTGTTTGGTGCCCGTTTTGTTCCTTCGCGCCCTAAAGTTAACGGACAAAATCTGGGCATTGGGAAAAGCAGCAAACGGTGCTGTACGTCAAGTCCCGTCATCCATCAGAGGGATTTATTAAGTTCGGTTCTGGCGCGAAAAACTTCAGTTAATGCCCGGTGCTTGAGGTGGGAGGACGTTTCTTTTCTCTCTCTCTCTCTCTCTCTCTCTCTCTCTCTCTCTCTCTCTCTCTCTCTCTCTCCTGTTTAAAAGAAAAGATTCTCTCTCTCTCTCTCTCTCTCTCTCTCTCTCTCTCTCTCTCTCTCTCTCTCTCCATTTTTGTAGTATTCTTATACGATATGATCTGCAAACAGTCACAAGATTGAATACCAAAGAGAAACACAATGTCCTCTCTCTCTCTCTCTCTCTCTCTCTCTCTCTCTCTCTCTCTCCATTTTTCTCATTTCTTCTCTACATTTTATGATCTGCAAACAGTCACCTTTAAGTTGGAATATTAAAAGCAGGAAACACAATGTCCCAATCTCTCTCTCTCTCTCTCTCTCTCTCTCTCTCTCTCTCTCTCTCTCTCTCTCTCTCTCTCTCTTTCTCTATTTCACACAAGCGAAAACATATTTGTCATCATTGCTCATATCAGCCATTGCAAATACTCGTCGAATCCACGCGGGGGGGGGTGGCCTCCACGAGGTAATCCCCATTCCCAGGGAGGTAGAATCAGTCAAGAGGCATTTTAAAGCCTCGATGAGGTAATCCCCATTCCCAGGGAGGCGACACTATTCAAGAGGTATTTTTTAAGCCTCAACGAGGTAATCCCCATTCCCAGGGAGGCGACACTATTCAAGAGGTATTTTTAAGCCTCGACGAGGTAATCCCAATCCCTGGGAGGTGAGACTATTCAAGAGGCATTTTTTAAGCCTCGACGAGGTAATACCCATTCCCAGGGAGTCGAGACTCTTCAAGAGATATTTTTTTAAGCCTTGACAAGGTAATCCCCAATCCCATGTAGGTGAGACTATTCAAGAGGCATTTCTTAAGCCTCGACGAGGTAATCCCCAATTCTCAGGGAGGTGAGACTATATTTTAAAGCCTCGACGAGGTAATCCCTATTCCCAGGGAGGTGAGACTATTCCAGAGGTATTTTCTTAACCCTTGACGAGGTAATCGCCAATTCCCTGGGAGGTGAGATTATACAAGAGGTGTTTTTAAGCCTCGGCGAGGTAATCCCCAGGAAAGGGAGACTATATGAGAGGTATTTCTTAAGCCTCGAGGAGGTAATCCCAATTCCCAGTGAGGTGAGACTATACGAAAGGAATTTTCTAACCCTCGACGAGGTAATTCCCAATTCCCAGCGAGGTGAGAGTATTCAAGAGGTATTTTTAATCTTCGACGAGGTAATTCCCAATACCCAACGAGGTAGAACCAATCGAAAGGTTTTTCACAAGTACGCCCACCTGGTTATTGATTCAATTAACCTGCCCACAACACCACACGCAGGTGATAATTCAACAGGTAACTCAGGAATATCTTTGGATATTTTCCTTTATTTATTTCTTCATTTCGTTATGTCTTTGTTTCTTTATGTCTTTATTTCCCTATTTATTTGCCTATTTATTTATCTATTTATTTATATAATTGATGAGAATTTTATTTTGATAATCACACTTGTTTATATAATTTAATATTTTTTATTTATCTAACTGTTTAATTTTCTAATCATACTATTTAATTTTTATATTAATATATATATATATATATATATATATATATATATATATATATATATATATATATATATATGTATTTATTTTATTCATTCGCCTAATTATTTTTGATAATCACTTATTCATTTATTCACTCATTCATTTATTCACTACAATCTCCTGCTGCCTTTATTTACCTATTTATTTATTTATTTATCTATTCATTTATATATTTATCAGAATTTTGTTGTTTATAATGACATACTTGTTGTTTATAATTACATTTTTTTGTCTATTCATCTAACTGTTCAATTTTCTAATCATACTTTTTAATTTTTATATTAATCTATATATATACATATATATTTATTTATTTATTATTATTCATTTACCTAACCATTTTTGATAATCAATTACTTATTCATTTATTCATCCATTGATTCATTCACTTCAATCTCCTGCTGACGCTTTTTCCAGCGATAATCCCCTATTGACACTACGATTTGATTCGGGGATTACTTCCGCAGTTCGTGATTGGTCCATTATTTTCGTCTGATTTGGTTCCCGGAACGTCGGCTTTTGAGCCAGTAATTGGGCGTCATTCCGGCTAATGGGCGGTGTAAGAGCTCTGGTGCCAATGGGGGGAAACAAGGACTGCTTATGAGGGGACTGGAGGAATTATATGGAAGGTGATGTGTGTGATTTTTTGGGGCAATGTTTTTGATTTTTTTTTTCGGCAATGTTTTCTTTGTTTATTACTTCTTAAATTAACTTTTCTTTTCATTGTTTGTCAATTTACTTGGCTGCCTAAATAAAATATAATTCTTTGTTTATTATTTCTTAAATTAACTTTTCTTTTCATTATATTTGTCAATGTTTATATATGGCTATATATATATATATATATATATATATATATATATATATAAAATATATATATATATATATATATATATATATATATATATATATATATATATATATATATAAATATATATATATATATATATATATATAAATATATATATATATATATATATATATATAGAGAGAGAGAGAGAGAGAGAGAGAGAGAGAGAGAGAGAGAGAGAGAGAGAGAGAAAGTTTTCACTATGTTGAAACATTCAGAGGATGCATTCCTCTATTTTAGCAGATGGAAAACACACGCACACACACACACACACACAAACACAAACCAAGCACAAACGAACACAAAGCAAGCACAAACGAACCCACACACGCACAAACAAACACAGAGGGAATAACAGCCTATCCTACGAGGACAAAGAACGCAGAAAGAGAAAAACGATTAACGTAAAACAGCGGCCCAAAAGAAACCGGGAAGAATGGAGGAACAGAAAAATGGAAATGGAATAAAATTGAAAAGTAAATAATAGACGAGGCCGGATGCGAGTTGATGCAGAATAAAGAACAAACTCAAATAAACTCGCAAACACAACTGGGAAGTTTTTTTATTCGTTTTTTTCTTTTTAGTTGGAAAGACACAAAAGAGTAGGAGGTGGAAACATGTAAACAAAACAAGGAATTGGAGTTTTGTCAAGTTTGTTTTACATTACTTTAAAAAAAACGTGAACAATGGTATGCGTTTGCGAAATAGTATAGTGATCTGTCTTATTTAGGCTTTCTTAAATGCACTTAGGGGGAGAGAGAGAGAGAGAGAGAGAGAGAGGAATAAGTCTGAAATTAAAAAAAAAACAAAGGTATGCATTTGCGACATAGTGCTGTAATTTGTCTTATTTAGAGAGAGAGAGAGAGAGAGAGAGAGAGAGAGAGAGAGAGAGAGAGAGAGAGAGAGAGAGAGAGAGAATAAGTGACTGAGATTGAAATAAAAAGAAAAAAGTTATGCATGTGGAAAAAAAGTGTTGCAATCTGTCTTATTTAGCCTTTCTTAAATGAACTAGAGAGAGAGAGAGAGAGAGAGAGAGAGAGAGAGAGAGAGAGAGAGACAGAGAGAGAGAGAGAGAGAGAGGAATAAGTGACTGAAATTTAAATAAAAAAAAAACAAAAGTTATGCATGTGGGAAAAGTGTTGCAATCTGTCTCATTTAGCCTTTCTGGAATGCACTGAGAGAGAGAGAGAGAGAGAGAGAGAGAGAGAGAGAGAGAGAGAGAGGGGTTCAAAGTGTTCGCATACATATTCACAGCTCTACCATGATTCAAACTTACCAAGAAGACCTCCTAAACCCACTCTCTCTCTCTCTCTCTCTCTCTCTCTCTCTCTCTCTCTCTCTCTCTCTCTCTCTCTCTCATGAAGAATGCAATTAGTATGCAATGAAGCAGGTTTGTTAAGCTCCTTGCATGCAACAAGATTGCATAATATAATTTTTAAGATAACGATTACAAAGCAGAATAATTTACATATGCTTTGCGTGAGTCTTCTCAACCAAATATAAATATTTACATAAACATTCGTTGACTCACAAACATTTTTTAGTCTTCTCAAAAGAAAACTTTTGTGCCGGCTTTGTCTATCAGTCCGCACTTTATTCTGTCCGCACTTTTTCTGTCCGCCCTCAGATATTAAAAACTACTAAGGCTAGAGGGCTGCAAATTGGTATGTTGATCATCCACCCTCCAATCATCAAACATAACAAATTGCAGCCCTCTAGCCTCAGTAATTTTTTTTTTACTTAAGGTTAAAGTTAGCCATAATCGTGCTTCTGGCAACGATATAGGATAGGCCACCACGGCCGGTATATTAAATTGTAATTGGTTGATTGATTTTTATAATCTTCTAAACTAGCTTGACAGCAAATGCAACATGAACCTAAGAATATTGCAATATTCTGTCAAATAATTCATTTCCTTTTAAGATAGGAATGATAAACTGATTTTGGAAAACTATGGTCACTGACACAGAATACAAAACATAATTCAAAATCTGCAAAAATAAATTTATTTTTAGGGTGAACAGTACAAAATAAAGACTCTCTCTCTCTCTCTCTCTCTCTCTCTCTCTCTCTCTCTCTCTCTCTCTCTCTCTCTCTCTATTTATAGGAAGAAAAGTATAATATGAAAATTCTCTCTCTCTCTCTCTCTCTCTCTCTCTCTCTCTCTCTCTCTTTATGAGATGAAAAGGACAAGATAAAGATTCTCTCTCTCTCTCTCTCTCTCTCTGTTTATAAGATGAAAAGAACAAGATAAAGATTCTCTCTCTCTCTCTCTCTCTCTCTCTCTCTCTCTCTCTCTCTCTCTCTCTCTCTCTCTAAAACCAAAAGGACAGCTTCCTGATGTATTGACAGTAAAAAAAAAAAAATCACTACAAAATCCCGATTAAGTTAAGCAAAAGCACATTTTCCCATAATATTTCCCTTTTACAGTTGCATTTCCCTTCTCTTATCTACAGTCAGTCCTCTATTGTGATGTTCCTCTATGTTCCTCTATTCCCCCGACGTGACTGAGTCCATTACAGCCCTCTGTACAAAAAAAAAAAAAAGATTATTTTTATTCCCCTCTTCAGCCAGGAAAATTCCATATTGAAACTGAAATGTTCCTTTGTAGAACCAGCGCTGTTGCTCTATGCAAAATAAAGATTTGGGTCTCTCGTTCATTTTAGAATACGGTCAGTAAGTCAGCTATATGTATGTATGTATGTATATATATATATATATATATATATATATATATATATATATATATATATATATATATATATATATATATATATATATATATATATATATATATATATATATATATTTATAAAGATAAAAAGATAAAGAAAAACAGAAATCTGCGAAATGGCATTGGAAAAAGAAATCCCATTTTTAATTTTGCAGCATTGAAAATAAACTTCCAACCCAGCCACCAACTTTATGAAGGCTGCCGCAGTATTTCCAAGATGAAATTTATAGCAGCGATTTCCTTTCCAAATGCGATAAAATGGTCGGTTCTCACGCATACAGGAATTTTGCGAGCTAAAAACCGCGCCATTACGAGGTAAAAAGATAAGGTATGTTTTTGCGGAGGTGTTAGGTACTATGAAACTCTGGTAATACACAGGATATACACTCTGGTATACCCTTCTAACATATTGATGAGGTTTTGAGAGGTAGGATTAAATGAGGGTGAGTGGAGATACATTTACCAGTTATATTATGATTCTGGGTTCATTTGAAAAATGAAAGGAATTTTGAAGGGTTTAGAAAAAATCAAAATATATAAATCTAGGTACGTAAGGATTCTCAAAATCTGTATTAAATATTTTTTTTAATAGTTTACCATATAATAAGCTTTACCAGCTATACTGTATTATCTTTCTCGGTTCATTTCAAAAATAAAAGGAATCATGAATGGCTTAGAAAAAATAAAAATAAAACTGGATAAATTTAAGCATTTGAGAATCCGCAGATTCTTTGCTTGAATATTTTAGAAGCTTGACTGACCATTTGATAAGCTTGGCTAGGTATACTGTCCTTCTGAAATAGTACAGAGACGTAAAATAATAAAGATAAATCAATTCAAAAAAAAATATTCTCAATTTTCATCAAATAGTTTTTTAAAAAGCTTCATTGGCTGTTTAATATATTAGTATATATATTCTATTCATTTTCTAAATAAGTAGTTTCAGACCCTCTTGTTTATTCACCCATAAAGTTATAAATATATACAAGCTATTATTTTTTAGCGAAAAAGAAAATATATATGAATTTCTCTTACCAAATTTAGAGTCCAAAGGCTGTCCACATTTTTTTTTTAAATTTCTGATTATGTATATAAAATGTTATCTACACGAAAAATGAAAATAAAAATTTTACAAGTTTATCAAGATTCTGATAAGTGAGAAATGCATATAAATTTTTAAAAATGACAGAGGAAACGTAATTTTAGACTGAAGATATTAAGAAGACCCTTTCAAAATCTCGTGACAACCCAGTAAGTGAGTTTCTTCCCTGATAAAAATGCTAAGTTCAAAAGGCATCATTTTATCCCCGGTCCAAGAATACAGCCCTAACTGGAACTCACCAAGAGAACACAAAACTCTAAACGTTCTCCAGAGTTATTGGCCAATAACAGCTTAAGTTACAAACTTGAAGAGGGCAGCGTCAAATATCAGGAAAGAGAGAGAGAGAGAGAGATGCAAGAACTAGTGACTGATAGTGGAACAGAGAAAAAACAACGGTTGCATGAGCAAAAGTAATGTCATTTGTATCCTTTAGCCTTTCTTAAATGCTGAGAGAGAGAGAGAGAGAGAGAGAGAGAGAGAGAGAGAGAGAGAGAGAGAAAGTCAGGAAACTCTGACTTGAACCCTTAACATCAAAAGGCAGTTGAATCCACTCTGTGCCTGAAAGACACAAGAGACCTTCCCACCCCCCCTCGCTCTCCTCACCCCCTCCCCCGCTCCTCCCAAACCCTCTCTTAGGACCAAATGCCCCGAAATTTAGACAACAAACACCCGAAGTCCCCGGCGACAAATATCTCGAACTCAAAATCACAAAAGTTTCGAAATCCTCCCAGTCGAAGGAATCACGAAGTCCTGGAGAAGGCAAATCCTAACTCGAAGTGGGAGTCC
>NC_089750.1:814207-816707 GCF_040412425.1 Macrobrachium rosenbergii | reverse complement strand
GACGAACAAACAAAGCAAAGAGAGAGAGAGAGAGAGAGAGAGAGAGAGAGAGAGAGAGAGAGAGACTCAAGTTCTCTTTTGAAGCCGAGTGACAGAGTACCACCTCTGTGTGAACCAGGACGCATTTATGGAAGATGATGCAAGGGAGTATCCGGATTAGTAACAGAGAGAGAGAGAGAGAGAGAGAGAGAGAGAGGATAAGGCGTGTTAGGGATAGGGGTATGAGGACGCAAGTACCAGGAGGGCTTGGTGAGGCTAAGGAAAGCGTGTTGATATCCTCACTCCCGACCACATCCTGAGACTTTCTCTCTCTCTCTCTCTCTCTCTCTCTCTCTCTCTCTCTCTCTCTCTCTCTCTCTCTTTCACACACAAACTCACGCTCGTAAATTGTTCAGGAGTACATGTATTTAATCAATAGTTCCTTGGAATGCTTGTAACACTAAAGGTAATCCTCTCTCTCTCTCTCTCTCTCTGTATTTAATCAACAATTCTTGGAATGCTTGCAACGCTAAAAGTAATCCATCTCCTCTCTCTCTCTCTGTCTGTCTGTCTCTCTCTCTCTCTCTCTCTCTCTCTCTCTCTCTCTCTCTCTCTCTCTCTTACACACACACACACACCCATTGTATTAAAACAAATCGCCTCCTGTTTTTCAAAGACTATTAAAGCGTTTTGATTAACCATAAAGAGTAAATATAAACAATCCTTCCCCGTCTCTCTCTCTCTCTCTCTCTCTCTCTCTCTCTCTCTCTCTCTCTACACAGACACACACCCACACACTAATTGTAGCTGATAAACAATAAACGTGTTAAAACAAATCGTTTCGTGTTTTCCCAAGACTTTTAAAGCGTTTTGATTAACCATAAAAAGTAAATATAAACAATCTTCCCCCCTCTCTCTCTCTCTCTCTCTCTCTCTCTCTCTCTCTCTCAGACACCGGCGTAATAATCCCATTACAAATGTTTGAAACTTACATTATTACCTCCCTTACAACAAATTATCATTCGAAACTTACAAAGGTTTTAAATCCAAATTCTTTCACTGACCTTTGTAACACGAAAAGAAGCGTCCTCTCTCTCTCTCTCTCTCTCTCTCTCTCTCTCTCTCTCTCTCTCTCTCTCTCTCTCTTCCTTCTTCTGCATGAGTGACCTCTTATCACCCCCTCTCAGTTTGTAATCTTCCCTTCTCTCTGTACTCATTGTCCCACTTATATACCCTTTCTTTTAAGGGACACTTCAGGCCGCATTTTTGGGCGCTTGTTCAACCTCGTTTTCTGTGCGTCTCCACTTCAAGGGGAAACTCGGTTCATTTTTTTTTTACCCGCAGAGATTTTTATTCCTTCTAATTATTTTTTCGACGCGCGGTTTTTCATGTTATTTTGTTATTTTATGGATGTGATTTTCGTTCCTTTGCGTGTGGAGAGCTTGTTGTTTTATTATTTAGCGTTTCCCTACCGAGATTTTCATTCTAATTCTTTTTTGGAAGCTTTGTTTTTCCTTGTTGTTTAATTAGTTAGTGATATGATTTTATTGCTATGCTTGGGTAAAGTTTGTTATTTAATTATTTAGCTGTATATCGTTTTAATTTTTTTTATTAGCATGTAGACTGCATATCATTATTATTATTATTATTATTATTATTATTATTATTATTATTATTATTATTATTATTATTATTATTATTATTCAGAAGATGAACACACAGGGGCCATTGACTTGATATTCAAGCTTCCAAAAAAACATGTTGTCCATTTGAAAGAAATGACAGGACATAGGAAATACAGAAAGAAGAGATCAGTTATTATAAAAGATGAAATTAATTAATAAACAGTTAGAAAAATATATACGGAAATTATCAAAACACAGGGATTATGATTTTGTAAAAGAAGTGCGCTGGAATTTTCGCTTGAGCCTCGGAGCTTCTAATTTAAACTGCACTTTCACAAACTTTTTTTATTTTCTCCGCGTTTTTATTTATATTTTATTATCTAGCGATGTGATCTTTATCCCTTAGCATGTGGATGTTGTTTTTTTTTATTTTTATTTATTTACAGGGAATTCAAATAATCAGATATGTTTCCTTTCTGTCCTCGCTTTTATTTATATTTACCATTATTCCTCTGCTTGTGTGACCTTGTTATTTTATCATTTAATCTCCCGTTATTCTATTTTTGTTTTCTGAAAAGAAAACTATTGTGTCGGCTTTGTCTGTCCGTCCGCATTTTTCTGTCCGCACTTTTTTCTGTCCGCCCTCAGATCTTAAAAACTACTGAGGCCATAGGGCTGCAAATTGGTATGTTGATCATCCACTCTCCAACCATCAAACATACCAAATTGCAGCCCTCTAGCCTCAGTAGTTTTTATTTTATTCAAGGTTAAAGCTAGCCATACTCGTGCTTCTGGCAACGATTCAGGCCACCACCGGGCCGTGGTTGAAGTTTCATGGGCCGTGGCTCATACAGCATTATACCGAGAACAACGGGAGATAGATCTGTTTTCGGTGG